>NC_084736.1:83144784-83152284 GCF_033978785.1 Entelurus aequoreus
TGGACAGGACAAAAAAATAAATAAAATAAAAAATAGAATAAATAAATAAATTAATTAAAAAAAAATATATATTTGTGGCGGAAGTAATTATTTCGCGGCGGGCCGCCACAAATAAATGAATGTGTGGGAAACACTGTATAGTAAACCTTGCATTCAGTTGCAATTCCAATACGTCAGAAGACAGTAGTGTGTAGACTACAATGTTACCTAACCAGGAAGTAGTCGAGCCTGTGCCTTGGATCTGAATGTGCCGTCTAGTCCAGGGGTCGGCAACCCAAAATGTTGAAAGAGCCATATTGGACCAAAAATTAAAAAAATCTGTCTGGAGCTGCAAAAAATTATACACCTTATATAAGTGTTATAATGATATACGTGTCTATATCAGCTATATTAGCCTACTATCAAAGGCTGACGCAACTCTTCGTTGAAAGAAATGTTGTATTTACATTTTCATTCTACACATTTTTGCAACATTGGACATCATTAGTAAAATGGAGGCTTCTCACGGGATGAGATAAGTTCTAGAAATTACTGGCTCAGAATGGCCAAAGTTATAGATATATGTGTCCAACTTTAAGGAAACGGCAGGCTGTCTTCTTTTAGTGGAATTGCTACAACCTTTGCACGCTGGGTAACATTTGCTGTGGTCTGGAACAACAGGGCGCAGAAATAGCTAGCTTAAATAGCATGTTAGCATCAATTAGCTTGCAGTCATGGATTGACCAAATGTGCCTGATAAGCACTCCGGCAAATCGATAATATCAACAAAGCTCACCTTTGTGCATTCACGCACAGCATACAAGGTTTGGTGGACAAAATGAGACAAAGAAGGAGTGGCATGAAACACGTCTTTATGTGGCAGCATCGGAGAAAGTTGTACATGTAAACAAACTACGATGAGTTCAAGGATCGTTGAAATTAGTAGGACAAAACGGTGCTTTCCAAATACTCTCATCAGTAGAGCATGTAGAACATAAATATTGGGATTTCTAGGAATTAGGAAGGTTTGTGTCATGTTTGTTCTCCTACAAAAACCATTTAAAAAAAACAAACAAACATGTTTTTCTTTCTTTTTCCATATTCCGACATCTCTGAAAGGGAGCCACTAGGGCGGCGCTATGCGGCTCTAGAGCCACGAGTTGCGGACCGCCAGTCTAGTCTTATGTTAAACTAGGGCTGCACAATTAATACAATTTTAATCGTGATCACGATTTTGGAAGCTGTCTTTTTTTGTTTACTTCAATGTCAATAAGGAAAACAGGTTATGAAGAGGCTTCCAACAGTTGTATAGACAAATTATACTATTTATAGTCACGGTGGATGTGAAATATTTTCTTTTTCCAAGAGGGTTAAAAGAAAATAACCGGAACTCTCTAATAACTAAAGTTCCTTGGGTGAATAATGTAAACTCACTACACCGGTATGTTTTAGCGCTCTCATGGCGAGTTTACTGACAGATATAAGTAAGAACTTTACACTACTTTATATTAGAAATGTCAACAGCGGAGGATGAATGGCACATAACAAGAAGGTAGAGAAACAGTGTCGACACAGACTACAAAGGCGGATGAGCGCATACATTTTTTAGGACTTATGCAGATCCCAAATACAGATCAGCAGGTACCAGAAGGTAAGAAAAGTTGCTTTGGCATAATATTGCGAAACAAAACGCCAGATAATATGTCTTACCTTATACACACACCATAATAATCACTCGAAACGAGTATGATTGTCCTGCTGTTGGTGGGTCTGATGTAAGTCCAGTCCATAGTGGATCTAACATAATATTGACAGTCCAATCCATAGTGGATCTAACATAATAGTGAGAGTCCAGTCGATAGTGGATCTAACATAATAGTGTGAGAGTCCAGTCCATAGTGGATCTAACATAATAGTGAGAGTCCAATCCATAGTGGATCTAACATAATAGTGAGAGTCCAGTCCATAGTGGATCTAACATAATAGTGTGAGAGTCCAGTCCATAGTGGATCTAACATAATAGTGAGAGTCCAGTCCATAGTGGATCTAACATAATAGTGTGAGAGTCCAGTCCATAGTGGATCTAACATTATAGTAAGAGTCCAGTCCATAGTGGATCTAACATAATAGTGTGAGAGTCCAGTCCATAGTGGATCTAACATAATAGTGAGAGTCCAGTCCATAGTGGATCTAACATAATAGTGTGAGAGTCCAGTCCATAGTGGATCTAACATAATAGTGAGAGTCCAGTCCATAGTGGATCTAACATAATACTGTGAGAGTCCAGTCCATAGTGGATCTAACATAATAGTGTGAGAGTCCAGTCCATAGTGGATCCAACATAATAGTGAGAGTCCAGTCCATAGTGGATCTAACATAATAGTGTGAGAGTCCAGTCCATAGTGGATCTAACATAATAGTGAGAGTCCAGTCCATAGTGGATCTAACATAATACTGTGAGAGTCCAGTCCATAGTGGATCTAACATAATAGTGTGAGAGTCCAGTCCATAGTGGGGCCAACAGGAGATCATCTTGAGTGGAGACTGGTCAGCAGCGCAGAGACGTCCCCAACCAATGTGCAGGTGAGTGGTCAACCCTGGGTCCCGACTTTGGACAGCCAGCGCTTCATCCGTGGCCACCGAACCTGTGCTCCACCCCCCTCCATGAGGGAGAGGGGGGCTGAGCAGAAAAGAAACGGCAGATCAACTGGTCTAAAACGGGAGTGTATTTAAAGGCTAGAGTATACACATTAGTTTTAAGATGGGACTTAAATGCTTATTCGGGTGTTGCCATTTAGTGGACAATTGTACGGAATATGTACTGTACTGTGCAATCTACTAATAGAAGTTTCAATCAATCAATCAATCCTTAAGAGACGGTCAGAAAGCGGCTTGACAATGGTCTGTAAAACATCATCTATGCAACATTTTGACCAAAGACCCACCATTACATGTTATGTAGACCACAAGGAATTGTTTTAAATGTAGACAAAAAAAAATCATACAGTGACCCCTTTAAGTGAAATAAGTTTTTCCCTCCAGTACCGAAAACAAGAATTCTGACTCACAGATGGGTTATGGGCCCCCGAAGCACACAAATCAATACAGCGCCGTCAGCACTTGTACAAGCCAAGGAATGACTCAGGGAAGGCTTGGGAAAACACAAGATCTTGAAGTAACCTATCCAGTCTCCAGACCTTAATCCCATCGAACATCTGCGGAGGTAGCCCCAAAACCTCAAGTTGCCAAGCAACAGCCTTGAAAATCCTCAGGCTTTCAAAAAGTATCTTTAAAGAGGAGTGGAATCCCTTAAATCCCTTCTGAGTTTTAAACAGATGTGAAAGGTCTGCACCACTGCACCCCCCCCCCCCCCCCACACACACAATAGTAGATGACATTTTACTTCATCAATGACATATTTCACTACAAACGGATGTATATCCTTTATTTAGGTAATTGTATTTCTAATGTGATTGAATCTTACATCTTACATACCGTATTTATTTAAGCATTCCGTCATATAATGATATACACATGCACAGACCTTGGCTCTCTCCTTCCACATCCTCCAAGACATTTTTCCAACATGCATTGGCAGCGTGCGGCGTGCAGGCCGGAGATAAGTTGGAAGATGTTTTCCGAGGGCAGGACGAGTGCTCAGACATCAGAAGGAATCCGCGTTGTTGAGCCGAAGCTGATTCATGACACGTGCTGCATCTGCCTCCTGTTAGAAAGCCCAAAGCACTCTGGCTGTCTCACCCTCCGTCACTTTCAGACTGCTCAGCAAAGAGCATCGTCATCGTCGGTTCTTTTCAAAAACTCCATCTGTCTTCTCCCCGAGGCCATGTGTCATCCTTTCAATAAACGTCAGCACATGAACATGTTTACGTTTGTCAATAGCAGGTCTCTCACGCTAATGCAATTATTGTCAAAACTGAAAATGGACCCCTGTGAATACCACATTTTAATATGATAATATCCATTCATCCATCCATTTTCTACTGCTTGTCCCGTTCGGGGTCGCGGGGGGTGCTGGAGCTTATCTCAGCTGCTTCGGGCGGAAGGCGGTGTACACCCTGGACAATTCGCCACCTCATCACAAGGCCAACACAGATAGACAGACAACCCATATTCCACCTATTCACACACTAGGGACCATTTAGTGTTGCCAATCAACCTATCCCCAGGTGCATGTTTTTGGAGGTGGGAGGGGCCTATCCCCAGGTGCATGTCTTTGGAGGTGGGAGGGGCCTATCCCCAGGTGCATGTCTTTGGAGGTGGGAGGGGCCTATCCCCAGGTGCATGTCTTTGGAGGTGGGAGGAAGTTGGAGTATCCAAGTTGGAGAACATGCAAACTCCACACAGAAAGGTTAGGGTTAGGGTTAGGGTTGGGGTTGGGGTTGGGGTTAGGGTTAGGGTTAGGGTTAGGGTTGGGGTTGGGGTTAGGGTTAGAGTTAGAGGGTTAGGGTTAGAGTTAGAGGGTTAGAGTGAGGGTTAGGGTTAGATTTAGAGGGTTAGAGTGAGGGTTAGAGGGTTAGGGTTAGGGGGTTAGAGGGTTAGGATTAGGGTTAGGTTTGGAGTTAAGGATAGGGTTAAGGTTTAGGTTAGGGTTAGGTTTAGAGTTAGGGGGTTAGGGTTGGGGGTTAGGGTTAAGGGGTTAGGGTTACGGTTAGGGTTAGAGTGTTAGGGTTAAACTCAGTATCCGTTGATATCGGAATCGATAATTAAGAGTTGGACAATATCGGAATATCGGATATCGGCAAAAAAGCCATTATCGGACATCTCTATTTAGAATACTACTCTCTCTTTAGTCGTAGTTGTTCTTGGGTGCACAATAAAACACTCACTCTGCCAATTTTCCTTGGATGTCCCTTTAAAGAGCCATTTCCTGTGTAGATTGGGGAACACAATATAAAGTTAGACTGATTAGAAGTTTCAGATTGCTCTTCATCTTGCACTTGCTCATTTCCTATCCTCTACAATCTCATCTTCACTGTTTTAATGATGTTTTGGGGAAGGATTGCGAGCTTCTACCAATGTGTGTGTGCGGGTGTGTGTGTGTAAGTGTGTGTAAGTGTGTGTGGACTTGTTAAAAGAGGACCTTTTCGCTGCGCATATGTTGGCGTCACGCGATAATGATTTCAGATTATATCCGAGGAAATTAAAAGTGTCTAAAAAGAAGGTGTGAAGGTGAGGAGGTAATCACGTAAAAAGTGCATTTGCAGGAACCGGTGTGAACATTTTCACTCTCTGATTTTTTTCTTTTTTTTCTTGGGACGACCGCTAATTGGATAATGTTCACATGTTAAGAAAATAATTACCGGCGTTAAAGCAGTTGAGCCTTAATTAAATGTTAAGAACAGTCGGTGGTCAACGGAGAATGTCAGCGGCGGTGGAATGGCTTTGATATTGTAGCGCTATTTTGTCCTAATGGTCTATAAAGTGTTTTATAATGGCGGTGCAGGTGCTTGCCTGCAGCCCTGTGTTAAGTGTTTGAACACCTTGCATACACTTGACATACTACTGTAATCATTATTTTATCATTATTATATTATACACCATTCCTTTAATTACAACTGTCAATTGTTTGTAGTAACTCCTATTTGTTTATGATAGAGTGATTGGAGCACATACTTGTTGGTCACAAAAAAACATTCATGAAGTTTGATTCTTTTATGAATTTATTATGGGTCTACTAGGGTGTAACGGTACACAAAAATGTCGGTTCGGTACGTACCTCGGTTTAGAGGTCACGGTTCGGTTCATTTTCGGCACAGTAAGAAAACAACAAAATTCCGTATTTCCTTGAATAGCCGCAGGGGCGCTAATTCATTTAAAACCTCTTCCCCCTCCTGCGTTTACCAAAAGCATGCGGGATTGACAAGCATGCGTTAATTATTTTAAAACCTCTTCTCACTCCGGCGCTTACCTTATCATGAAAAGCACATTTAATTAAAAAAAACGTTATTATGGTCTTACCTTTAGGTATAAATGAGTCCATGCGCAGCTCCTATAGAAGTCTTCCTTATCTTTCTTCAGTTTTAAAAGTCCCTCTGTCTCAATGGAGATCTTCCTTTAAGTATTACCTCCTGCTTCAATTGAAAGTCCAGTTTAGAAAACTGTTTTATTTTAGATATGTAATCCTCCATGGTAAAAGTGCAAGCAAACAATGGCTCCTCACTCTTGCTGCCTGTTGTCTTCTTCTGCAGCACCGTTCTTCTGCAGTACCAGCAGTCGCAAGAAGGATCACTAGCGCCCTCTACCACCAGGAGGCGGAAGTCATTTAATGACTCATATTTGACCCGGCGGAAGTGCCAAGCATGCGCTAATTATTTTGCGAAACGAGTTTGACCCGGCTGTAATTCTAGGCAGGCGAATACTATATTCCCGGCGGCAATTCAAGGAAATACGGTATACATTTTTTGGTTATTTATTTACCAAATTTGTAAACAATGGCTTTATCCTTTTAACATTGGGAACACTATAATAATCCTGCCCACGTTAATCAACATTAAACTGCCTCAAGTTGTTGCTCAGATTAAATAAAATGACAAAACTTTTCTTCTACATATAAAAAGTGCAACATAAAACAGTTTCAAGTCAACTCATCATGCTTAATTTATTACAGCATTTGGGAAGCCTGTAGTTGATTTATTATGTAAATGTTATATTTTTATCAACATGTGAAAAAAAAAAAACACGTGATAGCAGGGACCCATTCAAAAACTAGGCTGCTACATTACTAATGATTAATGTAACTATAGCTGAAAAAATGGTACAATAGCAATAGGAGAGACTATTCATCCCTGAACACCATGGAGTTCATGTAGGCTTAATGATGCAGTTACATTATTATATCAACTATCAGAGACAGAAACTCTTCATTTAACATAATGTCCTTTTTTGCTGCTTCAACACAGCTCAATCAACACAGAAAAAGGTAAAGAGAAATAACAAACAGGCAGGGCTTTGCTGTCCGTAACACACACACACACACACATACACCGCAAATTGAGCTAATGTTACGCTAAATGCGAGGACTGCGAGCGAGCTGAGCTGCCGTTTATATTTCTAGAAGGTCAACGGGCTCATAGTAATGTTACTAGTAGTTGACTGGCAGGTGTTTATTATCATTTGGGGAGATTCTGCAGCCTGATGATTACCTGCTAAACGCTAAGCACTGACTACATGCGCTCTGAATACGCACTGCTGATTGGCTGTTACTGCTCTGTATGTAACCAATCAGGTGGTTGTGTGGGTGGGACTATGCTGGGTGCTGTGTAGAGGACTGACAGAGACAGGCAGAAGGAAGTGGAGCAGCTTGTTAAGACTTTAGCTTAGCTTAATATGTTCGTGTAGAAACTCGTTCGATACACCTCCGAACCGAACCGAACCCCCCGTAGCGAAACGGTTCAATACAAATACACGTACCGTTATACCCCTAGGGTCTACTGAAAATGTGAGCAAATCTGCCAGGTCAAAAGTATATATATACAGCAAAATACGTTATAATTTTTGGTG
>NC_084736.1:83157284-83202284 GCF_033978785.1 Entelurus aequoreus
CTTACCAGTGAGCTGCCTCTGTTTTTTAAATTGTATTTATTTACTAGCAATCCGGTCTCGCTGTGCTCGACATTTTTAATTCTAAGAGAGACAAAACTCAAATAGAATGTGAAAATCCAAGAAAATATTTTAAAGACTTGGTATTCACTTGTTTAAATGAATTCTTCTTTTTTTTTACTTTGCTTCTTATAACTTTCAGAAAGACAATTTTAGAGAAAAAATACAACCTTAAAAATGATTTTAGGATTTTTAAACACATATACCTTTTTACCTTTTAAATTCCTTCCTCTTATTTCCTGACAATTTAAATCAATGTTCAAGTAATTTTTTTTTTATTGTAAAGAATAATAGATACATTTTAATTTAATTCTTCATTTTAGCTTTTGTTTTTTCGGCGAAGAATATTTGTGAAATATTTCTTCAAACTTGTCATGATTAAAATTTAAAAAAATTATTCCGGCAAATCTAGAAAATCTGTAGAATCAAATTTAAACCTTATTTCAAAGTCTTTTGAATTTATTTTAACATTTTTGTTCTGGAAAATCTAGAAGAAATAACGATTTGTCTTTGTTAGAAATATAGCTTGGTCCAATTTGTTATATATTCTAACAAAGTGCAGATTGGATTTTAACCTATTTAAAACATGTCATCAAAATTCTAAAATTAATCTTAATCAGGAAAAATTACTAATGATGTTCCATAAATTCTTTTTTTAATTTTTTCAAAAAGATTCGAATTAGCTAGTTTTTCTCTTCTTTTTTTCGGTTGAATTTTGAATTTTAAAGAGTCGAAATTGAAGATAAACTATGTTTCAAAATTTAACTGCCATTTTTTTCTTGTTTTTTCCTCTTTTAAACCGTTCAATTAAGTGTAAATATCATTAATTATTAATAATAACATAGAGTTAAAGGTAAATTGAGTAAATTGGCTATTTCTGGCAATTTATTTAAGTGTGTATCAAACTGGTAGCCCTTCGCATTAATCACTACCCAAGAAGTAGCTCTTGGTTTCAAAAAGGTTGGTGACCCCTGACCTTATGAAAGCCACCGGATCTGAAATAGTTCAACATTACCCTTCGTCACCTTTGATGGCATCATCTTATTTGCATAAATTGCCATAACACAAAACTCAATGTTTGTGTCTGGAAACTGAGCTGGTTGGTGCGCAACCTGAGTAAAAATGTGAAGTGAATTATATTTATATAGCGCTTTTCTCTAGTGCAGTGCAGGGGTCACCAACCTTTTTGAAACCAAGAGCTACTTCTTGGGTACTGATTAATGCGAAGGGCTACCAGTTTGATACACACTTAAATAAATTGCCAGAAATAGCCAATTTGCTCAATTTACCTTTAACTCTATGTTATTATAAATAATTAATGATATTCACACTTAATTGAACGGTTTAAAAGAGGAGAAAACACAAAAAAATGACAATTAAATTTTGAAACATAGTGTATGTTCAATATCGACTCTTTGAAATTCAAAATTCAACTGAAAAAAATAAGAGAAAAACTAGCTAATTTGAATCTTTTTGAAAAAATTTAAAAAATAATTTAAGGAACAATGGTGTAATGTACTACTGCATACAAATATTCCAGCAAAGACTTACCGTAGGGCAGGGGTCACCAACCTTTTTGAAACCAAGAGCTACTTCTTGGGTGCTGATTAATGCGAAGGGCTACCAGTTTGATACACACTTAAATAAATTGCCAGAAATAGCCAATTTGCTCAATTGACCTTTAACTCTATGTTATTATTAATAATTAATTTTATTCACACTTAATTGAACGGTTTAAAAGAGGAGAAAACACGAAAAAAATGGCAATTAAATTTTGAAACATAGTGTATGTTCAATTTCGACTCTTTAAAATTCAAAATTCAACTGAAAAAAAGAAGAGAAAAACTAGCTAATTTGAATCTTTTTTAAAAATTAAAAAAATAATTTATAGAACATCATTAGTAATTTTTCCTGATTAAGATTAATTTTAGAATTTTGATGACATGTTTTAAATAGGTTAAAATCCAATCTGCACTTTGTTAGAATATATAACAAATTGGACCAAGCTATATTTCTAACCAAGACAAATCATTATTTCTTCTAGATTTTCCAGAACAAAAATTTAAAAAAAAATTCAAAAGACTTTGAAATAAGATTTAAATTTGATTCTACAGATTTTCTAGATTTGCCAGAATAATTTATTTTCATTTTAGTCATAATAAGTTTGAAGAAATATTTCACAAATATTCTTCGTCGAAAAAACAGAAGCTAAAATGAAGAATTAAATTAAAATGTATCTATTATTCTTTACAATAAAAAAAATTAAATTATTTGAACATTGATTTAAATTGTCAGGAAAGAAGAGGAAGGAATTTAAAAGGTAAAAAGGTATATGTGTTTAAAAATCCTAAAATCATTTTTAAGGTTGTATTTTTTCTCTAAAATTGTCTTTCTGAAAGTTATAAGAAGCAAAGTAAAAAAATGTATGAATTTATTTAAACAAGTGAAGACCAAGTCTTTAAAATATTTTCTTGTATTTTCAAATTCTATTTGAGTTTTGTCTCTCTTAGATTTAAAAATGTCAGGCAAAGCGAGACCAGCTTGCTAGTAAATAAATACAATTTAAAAAATAGAGGCAGCTCACTGGTAATTGCTGCTATTTGAGCTATTTTTAGAACAGGCCAGCGGGCTACTCATCTGGTCCTTACGGGCTACCTGGTGCCCGCGGGCACCGCGTTGGTGACCCCTGCTCTAGTGACTCGAAGCACTTTACATAGTGAAAGCCAATATCTAAGTTACATTTATAGCAGTGTGGGTGGCACTGGGAGCAGGTGGGTAAAGTGTCTTGCCCAAGGACACAACGGCAGTGACTAGGAATGGCGGAAGCGGGGATCGAACATGGAACCCTCCAGTTGCTGGCACGGCCACTCTACCAACCTGCCCCAAGATGTCTGTTTTAGCCAAGCTAGGTTCCCTTGAAAGAGTACTTTTGTGCACCAATGTGGTTACACATTTTAGATAAACTAATAAATGACAAGACCAAATCCTTCTGTAGCAGTCCCAATGTAACTGTGGCGGACTGCAACAAAAGAATTAATTTAGTTGAAAGCCTGCCTATAATTTATACATAACAATAATCAACTCAGATACACTAAGAATTACAGTTTTCTGCACTTACATAGGGATGTGTGTTTTTTTGTTTCTTTTAGGCCTGGGTTCAGCAACCCTTGAAGCTCTTTAGTGCCGCCCTACTGGCTCCCTGGAACATTTTAAAGATGTTTTAGTACGTTTTTTGTTTGAGGACACAAACCTTCCCAATTGTTCGAACTACCACTGTTTAGTATGTTTGTGTGTATGCTTCACTGAGGAGACTATTTGTTGAACGTCGTTTTGTCCTACTAAATTTGGCGGTTCTTGAACTCACCATAGTGTGGACTGTTTGTTTACATGTAAAATCCTCCACTCCTCTCATTTTGTCCACCAAAAGTTTTATACTGTGCGTGAATGCACAAAAGGTGCGCTTTGTTGATGTTATTGATTTGTGTGGAGTGCTAATCAGGCATATTTGGTCAGTGCACGATTGCAAGCTAATCAATGCTAACATGCTATTTAGGCTAGCTTTATGCACATATTGCATCATTATGCCTCATTTGTAGCTATATTTGAGCTCATTTAATTTCCTTTACTTTTATTCTCTTTGTATATCATTTAGGTTTGCATGTCTCATGACACATTATCTGTATGTATAACATTGGCTGCATTTCTGATAGTTGTTTGTGTGCCATTTTGTTCCAGACCACAGCAAACATTACCTAGCTTGCCAACGATTGTAATAAATCTATTAAAGTAAGACAGTTTCCTTTAACTTGGACACACACATCTATTATACCTTTGGCCATTAGAAGTCAGTCATTACCAGGAGTTATCTCACCTTCTGAGTAGCCTCTGATTTACTAATGTTTTCTAATGTTGTAAAAATGTGTAGAATATTACATTTCAACATTTTCTGTCAAAGATGATTTGCGTCAGCCTGCGACACATAGATATTTTGATAGTAGGCTATTATATTACATCATGTGTTGCCTTCATTATAACACTTATATAAGACTTTTAAAGTAATTTTGATAGTAGGCTATTATAGCTAATATAGACACTTACATCATGTGTTGCCTTCATTATAACACTTATATAAGACTTTTAAAGTCTTTCGATAGTAGGCTAATATAGACACTTACATCATGTGTTGCCTTCATTATAACACTTATATAAGATTTTTAAATTAATTTGATAGTAGGCTATTATAGCTAATATAGACACTTACATCATGTGTTGCCTTCATTATAACACTTATATAAGACTTTTCAAGTCATTTTGATAGTAGGCTAATATAGACACTTACATCATGTGTTGCCTTCATTATAAGACTTATATATGACTTTTAAAGTCATTTTGATAGTCGGCTATTATAGCTAATATAGACACTTACATCATGTGTTGCCTTCATTATAACACTTATATAAGACTTATCATTTTTTGCGGCTCCAGACAGATTTGTTTTTTGTGTTTTTGGTCCAATATGGCTCCTTCAACCCCTGTTTTAGGCAAAAGTCAAATATTTACTTGCAAAATCACACTTTTATTAGGAAATGAAACGCCCTTCGAATTTGTAAATGCTGATGTTTTGCAAAAATGCGTTCGTTGCGTCCCCCCTAAAAAAGTGTGGCGTTCATTAATAATAAATGAGCGTAACAAAGCGAGCTTATGGAGCATTGTATTGGCAAAGCACATGCACAGCAGCCGCCTGGACGCTAATTAGTATTTTGACTTCATCTGCTTAATTGTTGCCGGTAGCTCTGGCCTAAGCTTTGCCTCGGAGTTTGGAGTAAATGGGGGGAGAAAAAAAAAAAAAAAAAAAAGGCTTTGTGCTTATCAACGCAGCCCAGAGTCTGTTTCAGGAGCGGTGTGAGCGTATGTATGTATGTATGTATGTATGTATGTACAGTATCTGCTGCTTGCTCGGGGCTCGGGAGACAGGTGCTGAGGGATTAATTCGTATTTTGGAGCAGGTGCACCCTTTTCCTCACCCCTTACATGTCTCTTGCCTTGTTCCCCCCACCGGAGACATATGGCAGGGGTGATTGGAGAGACCCGTGGTCCGCGGGGAGTGCTCCTTCTCCGTAGTTCATCTGTTCCAAATGGGATCCCGTGGGACTTTAAGACTCTCATGGGGTGCTTGTTGGCTGGGAATGAGACGAGGGGGGACGGGGGAGGTGGTTTCCTTTTACAGGGTGACTGCTTTGTTACAGTATTGTTACCGCACATACCTCGCATTGTGCATAAAAGGCCAATTCCGCCACCTATTTTTAAAAAAAAACAGCAAAAAGTGAAATCTAAGTAAGATGAAATATCTCAAATAAGGGTGATATTTGCTTATTTTCTGTCTGATAAGATCATTATTCTCACTAAGCAGATTTTATGTTAGAGTGTTTTACTTGTTTTAAGTGTTTTGGTCCTAAATCAGGGGTCACCAACGCGGTGCCCGCGGTCACCAGGTAGCCCGTAAGGACCAGATGAGTAGCCCGCTGGCCTGTTCTAAAAATAGCTCAAATAGCAGCCTCTATTTTTTAAATTGTATTTATTTACTAGCAAGCTGGTCTCGCTTTGCCCGACATTTTTAATTCTAAGAGAGACAAAACTCAAATAGAATTTGAAAATCCAAGAAAATATTTTAAAGACTTGGTCTTCACTTGTTTAAATAAATTCATACATTTTTTTACTTTGCTTCTTATAACTTTCAGAAAGACAATTTTAGAGATAAAATACAACCTTAAAAATGATTTTAGGATTTTTAAACACATATACCTTTTTACCTTTTAAATTCCTTCCTCTTCTTTCCTGACAATTTAAATCAATGTTCAAGTAAATGTTTTAATGTTTTTTATTGTAAAGAATAATAAATGCATTTTAATTTAATTCTTCATTTTAGCTTCTGTTTTTTCGACGAAGAATATTTGTGAAATATTTCTTCAAACTTATCATGATTAAAATTCAAAAAAACAATTCTGGCAAATATAGAAAATCTGTAGAATCAAATTTAAATCTCATTTCAAAGTCTTTTGAATTTCTTTTAAAAATGTTGTTCTGGAAAATCTAGAAGAAATAATGATTTGTCTTTGTTAGAAATATAGCTTGGTCCAATTTGTTATATATTCTAACAAAGTGCAGATTGGATTTTAACCTATTTAAAACATGTCATCAAAATTCTAAAATTAATCTTAATCAGGAAAAATTACTAATGATGTTCCATAAATTATTTTTGTTATTTTTTTCAAAAAGATTCGAATTAGCTAGTGTTTCTCTTCTTTTATTCGGTTGAATTTTGAATTTTAAAGAGTCGAAATTGAAGATAAACTATGTTTCAAAATTTAATTGTCTTTTTTTTTCGTGTTTTCTCCTCTTTTAAACCGTTTAATTAAGTGTAAATATCATTCATTAATAATAAACATAGAGTTAAAGGTAAATTGAGCAAATTGGCTATTTCTGGCAATTTATTTAAGTGTGTATCAAACTGGTAGCCCTTCGCATTAATCAGTACCCAAGAAGTAGCTCTTGCTTTCAAAAAGGTTGGTGACCCCTGTCCTAAATGACGTCAGTAATGTCAGGACGTGGAGGTTTTCGTAGCTCACTGCAAGATTTGTTCTCCCGGAATGCAATCGGACTATATCGGACAAGGCTTGGAGGTAGGAACATGTTTAATTATGACTGTAAAAGGGTACAAACAAAAAGCGCTCAAGGCGAAGACACAACTTAGCGTATGATACAAAAACTAACACATAGGCAGAAACTATGGACATGAAACAAAACTTACTTGGCTGAGCATGGATCTATGGCATGAACAGGGCAAATACAGAGTAATGTCGCCAGGATGACTAGCTGGCAAAACAGGCTTAAATAGTAGTCTCTGATTAAAGCAGGTGCGTGATCCGAACACATGAGACAGGTGAAACTAATGAGTCGTCATGGAAACTAAAACAATCAAGGGTGCACAAAAACAGGAACTATGGAGTCCAAAACTAACGGAACATAGCTAAACAAAACACGATCTAGACCACAGATCATGACAAGTAAGAAATGACAGCTTGTTGCTGAGATTTGATGAGCTATATTGAGTAAAACATGCTTGAAACTAGAATATCAACTGTTGCAAAGCTGTGTCATCAACACTCACAAGTATAAAACTACTTTTTTAAGGTAATCATTTCTTATTTCAAGCATGAAATAAAAAATCATGACTGACACAATTGTGTCTCATAATTAAAACAGATGACAGCCAAATGGACTTTGCTGTTTTGTTTTCAATGAAACAATAGAAAATACATACTTATATAGTAGTACAGTTGGCACAGTACAGTAAACTGACAGTTAGTATGTAAACATTTGACGTTTAAAGAAAATGTTTTAACATAAATACTTCATGCACATTCAGATAAATTGTTCAATATTACTTTCAGTCAATTAGTGCGCAAGGAATATATATATATACATATATATCAATCAATCAATCAATCAATGTTTATTTATATAGCCCTAAATCACAAGTGTCTCAAAGGGCTGCACAAGCCACAACGACATCCTCGGTACAGAGCCCACATACGGGCAAGGAAAAACTCACCCCAGTGGGACGTCAATGTGAATGACTATGAGAAACCTTGGAGAGGACCGCATATGTGGGTAACCCCCCCCTTTAGGGGAGACCGAAAGCAATGGATGTCGAGTTGGTCTGACATAATATTGTGAAAGTCCAACACATCTATATTAGGGGTGTGGGAAAAAATCGATTCGAATTTGAATCGCGATTCTCACGTTGTGCGATTCAGAATCGATTCTCATTTTTAAAAAAATCGATTTTTTTTTTTATTTGGTTTTATTTATTTATTTATTTATTTTTTAAATTAATCAATCCAACAAAACAATACACAGCAATACCATAACAATGCAATTCAATTCCAAAAGCAAACCCGACCCAGCAACACTCAGAACTGCAATAAACAGAGCAATTGAGAGGAGACACAAACACGACACAGAACAAACCAAAAGTAGTGAAACAAAAATGAATATTATCAACAACAGTATCAATATTAGTTACAATTTCAACATAGCAGTGATTAAAAATCCCTCATTGACATTATCATTAGACATTTAGTTTATGAGATGCGATGCAAGTGTGACACTATTGTTCATTTTTTGTATTTTTTTTTGTATTAATGTTTGTAATGATAATATCAATGAGGGATTTTTAATCACTGCTATGTTGAAATTGTTACTAATATTGATACTGTTGTTGATCATATTCATTTTTGTCTCACTACTTTTAGATTGTTCCGTGTCATGTTTGTGTCTCCTCAATTGCTCTCAATTGCTCTGTTTATTGCTATTCTGAATGTTGCTGGGTCGGGTTTGGTTTTGAAATTGTATTGCATTATTATGGTATTGTTGTGTATTGTTTTCATTAAAAAAAATAATAATAATTAAAAAAAAAAAAAAAAAAAAAAAAATTGTTTTTGAATCGAGAATCGTGTTAAATTGAAAAAACAAAATCGATTCTGAATCGAATCGTGACCCCAAGAATCGATTTTGAATTGAATCGTGGGACACCCAAAGATTCCCAGCCCTAATATATATATATATATATATATATATATACATATATATTCCTTGCGCACTAATTGACTGAAAGAGCACGCACTTGACGCGATGATGTCATGTTATCCATGGAAAAATGCATTTTTAGACAATATGTTTTTCCTGAGCGGGCTAGGAGACCCCGAGAGTAACAAGCGCTTGCCTTGTTGCCTTTCCATTAAGAACAATAAACTCGTTTTTAGTATAAGTTTGCTGGTTTCAAGAAATGTAATGCCGAGCGCATATCATTATGTCATTTAAGAACATTTTTCAACATATTGAAATCTGTTTTTTCTATCAGGAAAAGTGCACTTGTTATTAGTGAGAATATACTTATTTTGAGGTATTTTGGGGTTCATTGAGGTTAGCTAATTTCACTTGTTTTGGAAAGTCTTGACAAGCCAATTTTTCTTGTTCTATTGGCAGATAATTTTGCTTAGTTCAAGTAAAATACCCCTCATTTTTGAACACGGACTTTTTGCAGTGTAATGACTGTTGTGCGCCTAATTCGTACTTCAAGTAATGTCATGTCGAGACGTTGCATTGATCGTGTTTGCGAATCCTCTTTACGAATGCACCCGGGGAAGGGAGTTATAAAGAGCATTTCAGGCCTTGTATAAAATGTGTACCCATTCTTTATGTGGACATTTATTATAAGGCAAGCTCTATGAATAATGCATGATTAAAAAGGCGTAATGGATGCACTGGGACTCGTCAAAATAAAAGCAAAAATCCATTTGCTCTCCCTGTAGTAAATCCACTCGCTTGTCCTTGGGCTAATTTCCAACTTGGGACTCGCAGGGGGAGGGGGGAGGCGAGTGCACGCCTTGGTAGCGATTTCCAGCGACGGAGGTGTTAGTGGTGCTGTAAAGTGAAAGGGGGAGGGAAGAGGGAAGTGAAATGAGACATGGATGAGGTACAAAGCCAAGAATACCGCCTTCTCTTGATGCCTCCCCCCCCCACCCCACCCTCATCTCACTCGGTTTCTGACTCTCTCCTTCCCACTCTCCCGTCTGTCTCCCGCCATAACTCCTTCCCCCTGCCTCTCTGAGCAGCTGCCACTTCTGAGCCTGAAGAAAATGAAGGCAGATGAATCAATTTGGCCTGTGGCCCTAAAGTGCACTTGTCTGCACCCCGGCCGGGGCGGGGGGGATAATGAGCCGATAGATTGAACCCAGCATCGAGGTGCCTCTGCCCGGCACACCACCGGGACCCTTCACACACACACAAAAGTGATGCATCCCCAGCAGCGGTAGCAGCCTGTCGCTGGGTTAATGGGGGTGAGGGTCCTTTGCGCTGGACACTTTTTAGAACAAATTAGAGGAAGTATCCCTATCCGTTTGCCTGATTTGCCCCTTGACTCTTCCACGCCCAGCACACAAAAACCTTGACTTGAGTATGCTTGTTTGGATCATGCGAACATACAGGTCGCTAAAAAGGGAAGTAGTGGTGGGGGGACACGGGGGGTGTAAGGTCCAATATTCAAGGGTAATAAGGATTGACACAGGCAGACGGTTGAGGCGCAACCTGCCCTAGTACTGCTGACAGGTGACGGCTGTCTAGGGAAAGAGGATACATGGTGAGAGGACATGGAACAATGGTGAGTAGCTTCTTTCATGAAAGGGGGTAGACCGTACCGTAGAGCCAGTGTGGTCCCGTGTCACTCCTGCAAGGTGCAAAAAAGATGGACAAAGAAGCATCACGCGGTTTTAAGCCCACCGGTAAGGCTTCGGAGTGATTGGCAGCATCACAAGTGAGACTGTGACGACCGGGTCGCATCGTGATGCGGGGTTTTGTTCTCCCAGGATGCAAACGGACTTCGGACACAGCGTGCGGGTAGGAAATGATTTATTTTTAAAAATAAATCAGACGGGAACAAAGAAAAACGTGCTCAAAACACGGACGGCAAAACCCAAAGGGGCTAGCGTGGAAGCTAGCAACAAACAGAGCCTAGCGTGGAAGCTAGTCTACAGGTAGCAGGAATCAAAAGTCGTCATCTGTAGCATAAAGCAAATTAGGAAGCCAGACCGAGTGAGGCCAGGGCATAGACTACATAGCTCTCTGATTAGTGTCCGGGCAACAGGTGCGCATCCCGAACACTAACCAGAGGCAGGTGGATGTAATCTGCCGTCATGGCAACTGAAACACACAAACTCAAAAGGTGCGGAAAACACCCCATCAATCCCATTCAAGAGCAGACAAACATTACAGGGAGACAGAACCGGATCAAACATTACATGGAGACAAAACAGGATTAAACATTACAGGGAGACAGAACCGGATCAAGCATTACAGGGAGACAGAACAGGATCGCTGACGGGTCTGCCAACTTCCGGCACCCCTTACAAAAAAGGTGAGAAACAGGTAACGGGGTGAGAAAAAATATATATAATTCAGTCTAAGCCTGGGCCCCTGGAGAGGGGGTCCAGACTGAGGCCAATGGAGAAAAAAACCCTCATAACCATAGCACACATAAACATGTGTGTAAGAGGGAAACATGAAAGAATAGAGCTGATGCAACCAGCCACTTCTACACACAGCTACAAAAGTAAAACAACAACAAAAAGAACAAAAACATACACATTGTGGTGGCCTCTGCTGTGTTCCACGCCTTAGGCAAGGCAAGGCAAGGCAACTTTATGTATATAGCACGTTTAAACCAATTTTTAAATTGGACCAAAGTGCTTTACAGGTTAAAAAGGATAGAGCAAAAAACAAACAAAAACAAAGAAAGAACATAAACAATGAATGAGCTAAACAAGATTGTGCAAAAGCAATACGGTTAAAGGGTTCGAATAAAAAGTAAAATTGCAAGCCTAGTGGGCGGGCTCAGCTCAGGTTAAAGGCCAGCGAGAAAAGGTAGGTCTTAAGAAGGGTTTTGAAGACCCCCAGGCTCTGGGCTGACCTAATGTGGAGGGGAAGGCTGTTCCAGAGCTTAGGGGCGGCAACGGAAAAGGCTCTGCCTTCCGCCTTAGTCTGCTGGGGTGGGGGGGGGGGGGGAGCATGGCCAGAGACAAGAGCAGACCCAACAAAGCAACCAAGAAAGCCGACTCCAACCTCGGCCACCCACCAACTCTCGGCCAGTGTCCAGTCCGCATGGATACGTCCAAGGAGACCGAGGTTTCCGATACCTGCTCATTCAGCCAAGACACTGTGAAGCTTGTCCGTCCCGGCGCTCAGCACCAGCTCCGTAGCCCTGTCTCTTCATCCGCATCTCCTCCGGTCTCTCCAAACGGACTCCGGTGTGGCGGAGACCCAGCAGCTGGTCTCCGTGGCCAAAAGGATCCAGAAGTTCACAAAAAAAAGCTCAGCAGAAGTCGCGAAAGTGCCACCCCTTGTCACACAGTCCCAAAGGGTCCCGAACCAAAAGGCAAAAATAAAAATAAAAACAAGAGGGAAACATCAGGAACACAAAATGATGACACAAGAGCACAGAACTCCTGCCACCAGCAGCAAAAAGCAAAACATTTCCTTGAGTGAACTTATGCGGGCCTCCAGTGTATCTGCTGATGCCTTGACAAGCCCTTTCTAATGACGGGGGAATTGGTGATTTCACCCAGAGTTAAAGTTGCAGGAATTAGCAGACAAAGTCAGCACCACTCAACCTGGGGGGAAATTAAGATGCTGGGGGGCCCCTTTGAAGATAATTAAAGAGCACAGAGCAGCAGCCTCTAGAGAAAGACCGGAGGCATGTTCAATACCGAGACTAATGGAACTAATTTCTTGTACATTATTCATGTAAAACATGGGTTTTCACGTTGCAATTTATTTTTTGTAAACGTATATCCTACTGTCAAGGTTTTGGAAGACTACACTTCATAGGCAAGTACCATAAGGACATTGATTTATTGAAGACAACAAATTCTGAAATATAAAATATGGTGCGTCTTAGGGAAATACGGTTATAACTACGTCTGGTTGTGGCATTCACAAACACTACACACGTTTATGAGACGTGAAGGCAGGTGGTATATTCAGCTAAGTACATTCTTGTTTTAGTTATTGACAAAATTACATTGATACACATTATCAGTTGCAGCTAACATTTTGACCACTTTTTAACTCATATTTGTTTCAAAGAACCAACCCCCTCCACGTCCCACCCCCCGGATTGTAAATAATGTAAATAATTCAATGCATATACTCTGATGATTAACTTGTGTGATGACTGTATTATGCTGATAGTATATATTTGTACCATGAATTGATTAACGTGGACCCCAACGTAAACAAGTTGAAAAACTTATTCTGGTGTTACCATTTAGCGGTCAATTGTACGGAATATGTACTGTACTGTGCAATCTACTAATAGAAGTTTCAATCAATCAATCAGTCAAAGACACAACGGACATGACAAGGTTAGTAGAAGGTGGGGATCGAACCGGTTGCTGGCACGGCTACTCTCCCAACCTCACCACACCGTCCCGTCGTTGATGTAGTTCAGTTCATATTTGTCCATCTTAACTTGGATTGTGTTAGCAATTGAAAAAAAGGGTTCATTAAATAAGCTCAAATATGATTTTCAATGTGCAGAATGTGCTGTGGTAATAAAAACCACATACTAATGTGGTTTTTTGATAGAAACCTGTTCCATAAGGTCTGACGAAGACTTAATCGTAAGAAATAGTTAATATCCAACTAATTACTCCCAGGGGTCATTGTCCTGTTGGAACACCCAACTGTGCCCAAGACCCAACCTCCGGGTTGATGATTTTAGCTTGTCCTGAAGAATTTGGAGGTAATCCTCCATTTTCATTGTCCCATTAACTCTCTGTAAAGCACCAGTTCCATTGGCAGCAAAACAGTCCCAGAGCATAATACTACCACCACCATACTTGACGTTAGGCATGGCGTTCCTGGGATTAAAGGCCCCACCTTTTCTCCTCCAAACATATTGCTGGGTATTGTGGCCAAAAAACTCAATTTTTGTTTCATCTGACCACAGAACTTTCCTCCAGAAGGTCTTATCTTTGTCCATGTGATGTCAGATGAAATTTTCAGTAGACCCATAATAAATTCATAAAAGAACCAAAATTCATGAATGTTTTATGTGACCAACAACTATGTGCTCCAATCACTCTGTCACGAAAAAATAAGAGTTGTAGAAATTATTGGAAACTCAAGACAGCCATGACTAGGGATGATGTTCGAAACCGGTTCTCCCGGTTGTTCGATAAGAAAAGAACCGTTCGATAAGAAAATAACCTGATTCTATGGACTCAAATCTCTTTTTGAGAACCGGTTCCCGTTATCGAGGCCACTATAGTAAAGAAAAAGACTTGGTTCTTTATTCGAATCCCTGGGAACGAATCCCGTCCCACAGGAAATGCCCTGTGGCACGTCCCAGGAAATGACGTAGCTCAGTCATTAGGCGGCAGATACAGAAGCAGCAACAACAAATGGACCGGAAAAAACGCCTCAAGGCATGGCTTCATTTTACAAAAAAACACGACGAGGAAACGGCTATCTGCTATTATTGCCAGGCTTCGCTCTCATGTAAGGGGGGGAAGTACAACAAGCATGATGAAACATGTTCAGGCCGTACATAACCTGAAGGTTAGAGAAAGGTGTCGTGGAGTCATTCCTGGAGGAGGCCACACTGATGGACCCCAGAAGCTGACCATCAGCTCCCTCACCAAGAAGGCCCAGCAGAGGATGTACTTCCTGCGGCAGCTGAGGAAACTTAAGGTGCCGACCGAGATGCTGGTGCAGTTTTACTCAGCCATCATAGAGTCCATCCTGACCTCCTCCATCACAGTGTGGTTCCCCGGCGCCACAGTCCAGGATAAGAATAGACTGCAGCGCATCGTACGTGCTGCTGAGAAGGTGATTGGCTGCAAGCTCCCATCCCTCCAGGACTTGTTCTCCTCCAGGACCAGGAGGCGTGTGGGTGGGATCACAGCTGACTCTTCTCACCCTGGACACACACTATTCTCCCCTCTCCCCTCAGGCAGGAGACTACGCTCCATCCAGACCCATACCTCCCGCCACCTGAACAGTTTTTTCCCCTCGGCCATCAGGCAAATGAACAATAACTCCTAACAGCAGCTCCTTGAATTCCTTGAATTCCTTCTAAGTCTATCTGATAGCTCAGTGACAGCTCTTTTTATACCAAATATGTGTTATATGTGTTTTATGTCGCACGTTTGCACCAAGAAAAATTCCTAGTTCGTGAACCCGTTCTCAAACAATGGCAATAAAACTATTCTGATTCTGATTCTGATTCTGATTGTGAAGTATGTTCCAATAGCAGCAGAAGTGCACTTTTTGGAGAGCTGTATTATTTTCAGTTTCGTGCCCAAGGGACTGATTTGATTTAACACTATATTATTATTTATACACCTATAGTGATCACAGAGACAGGTTGTTTTTGTGTTACTGTATATATTTGTTTTTCTGAAAAATCCCACTTAATATACTTTGGGTAACAACAGTAAATATTTATTTATTTATTTATTTTTATTTTTTTAGGGGGTAACAACAGTCAATATTTATTTATTTATTTTATTTTATTTTTTCTCTTATATAATAAAAGTGAGGTTTTCTTAAACCAAATATTGTGTGTTTTTTTCCATATACAACAACCTATCTGGACTCGATAATAATAATAATAATAATACCTGGGATTTATATAGCGCTTTTCTAAGTACCCAAAGTCGCTTTACATGTTAAAAACCCATCATTCATTCACACCTGGTGGTGGTAAGCTACTTTCGTAGCCACAGCTGCCCTAGGGTAGACTGACGGAAGCGTGGCTGCCAATTTGCGCCTATGGCCCATCCGACCAACACCTATCATTCATTCATCCATCATTCATTCACCGGTGTTAGCGGCACCGGGGGCAAGGGTGAAGTGTCCTGCCCAAGGACACAACGGCATGGTAAGAGGTGGGGAGCGAACCTGCAACCCTCAGGTTTCTGACACGGGCGCTCTACCCACTACGCCATGCCGCCCCTATAAGAGAATCGATAAAGAATCGGTTCGATTAGAGAATTCGATAATGGGCTCGAACTCGATAATTTCTTGTCAAACATCATCCCTAGCCATGACATTATGTTCTTTACAAGTGTATGTCAACTTTTGATCCCGACTGTAAGTCTTGTCTTAAGCCTCGGAGAAAAGCATGGCAACCTTAAACACTGCCAGCTTTTGCAAACGAGCCTCTGCCCCTCTTAAACTCTTGTCCTTTACCATTAATGAGCAGCAATAAATCAAAAATCCACCATATTAAAGTTATGCAGTTGGGATCCTATAAGGTCTGTTAAACACATCCTGAGATCAGGAATTAGTCTCTGCCTTAATCACATCCAGTCAGAGGTGCCAATCTTTTGTCAGCGCTGGCGAGTTCCTGCAGAGATCAATTGCCCTCCCGCATTCCGCTGAACGGTGGCTCAGGTGATGGGCCATGCAAACTGCAATGATTAACTTAGACGGCTAATTAGATGCCTTGGACTGATCGATAGTTGAGTTGATTGCTGACTGGGTATTGTTGCTGCAGGCCACGCATTGGGCACCTTCCGGAAATTGCCAGCCAAGCCGATGCCAGGTAAACAACGTAATCGGCTGCTGGGTGTAACAGCGTTGTTATGCACAGACGCACACCATACCCTGACACGCTGACGTCGCCTCCCAGCTCGCCGGACAGGATTGCGTTCTTTTGTGTTTCCTTTGACAGAGGGAAATCATAGAGCCCGCCATCTATTCCGAGATCGAAGGAGCGATTAGGCCGACAGCGGGTTGAGACGGCGGCGGAATTTCAAATTGATTAGGCACACCTGCCAGGTTTCTCTTTTCTTTCCGCTTCTGAACCCTGATTGCACGGTGGAGGCTCCTTCCTCTACTCACTCCAAAGATGTCACTGCTGACCTCGGAGTGCCGTTCACACCCTTTGGCCAATCCCCACCCTTGCCCCGGCAGTGTAATTAAAAGGAAATCTCGTCTACTTGGCATGGTAGCTGGTGGGCACAAGGGTAGACAAACACTCTCTCTAAGCTACCCCTCTCCCCCCTGCCAGGTGGTAGCGTACAGGACCTGTCAGATTAGCTGATGACCCTTTTAATTCTAGCCCAGCCGGGGGCCATAATTGATATTTACTGGGAAAGGTTAATTGTAGCAGTGATCTGCTTAAATTACAGCGGAGATCAGGAGACCAAGGCCAGCCAGAGCGGGTGTCACCAGGGGAGCTACTACATGCAAACTGCTAGTTAAATGGAATACACCCCGCAGCTATTGCCACTCTTAACTCCAAGGTGGGGGAACCGGCACGGGACCCTGTGATTGGCCGGTGCTGTGGCAACCCAGATACTTCCATACAGAGTTTGCCAACCTTCCATCTGGTTGGGAATTTGGATGCGTGCCAACTACGTTCCGAATGACCTGCAATAAAACGAGCCATCCATGATGGCTTTAGGATTGCTATCTTGTGGGCGGCTAGACGCTAAATTGACATTTGTCCATAAAAGCTGAGAAGGGCGACTTTATACCTTTAGCGTATTGTTATTCTTTTCAGCAAAACTGATGGTGACGAACCTTTATTTAAAGATGTTTGTGTCACAACATTCTGTTTATTTGGAATGAAAAATACACTTTCTATTAACCCAAACAATAGTTTAGACATGTCAGGAACAAACCTTAATCATTTAATCCAGGGGTGTCAAACGTACGGCCCGAGGGCCGGATCAGGCCCGCGAACAGGTTTTATCCGGCCCGCGGGATGAGTTTGTTAAGTATAAAAATGTACCTGAAATTTTGGAATGAAAGAAACTGCTGTTCTAAATGTGTCCACTAGATGTCACAATAGCAATTATTTGTATCTCTGTAGATCACGGGTGTCCAAAGTGCGGCCCGCAGCTAATTGTTTACCGGCCCGCCACACATTCTGGAAATACTATTGTAAAAATAAAAAAGAACATTAAAAAAAGTGGAATGAGGTGAAGTCTAACGAGAAAAAGTTGCAATGTTTTTTCCTTTTGTCTTTTTTCATTTTTCTTTTTTTGCCATTGCTCAAACAATAATAATAATGACAAAAAAATCCATGTTATAATGAATTATTTTCAGGGCTCCAATGACTTCAAATATTTCACTTTAAAATGTTTTATGTGGTAAATATTGCATATATTGTGTAGTAGCCATATAAAAACATCAATGTTTTCTTTGACAAAAGCGCATAAAACAAACAAAATAATAGTTCAAACATAAAATGGACAGATATATCTGAGGTTGATCTTGTAACTTAAGTGTTGAAAGTAAAAGAAAAACCTAATAAAAATGTATCACTTTATGAGAGGGGCACCTTTTGGATCCCAAATATATTTAGTGATTTTTTATTTATCTTTTCACTGTGATTACTCAAAAATATGAAATAATTAAAATCAATGGTGTCCTGCATTATTGATCTTTTAGGGCTCTAGTTACTAACTATTGCATCTTTCAGTTTTACTATAAAAAAAACTAAGTTGTTTTTGACAGAAAAGCCATAAAATATTTTATTTAATTTGTATTACTTTATAACAACTTGAAGTTGATATAGAGATTTACTGTAAGCGTTAAATAATAAAAAAATAATAATAATCTGAATTATTTTTAACATTTTAATGACTGAGACCCTTTATGGTCCCCGGGACCCCTAAAGGTAAAATAAATAAAAAAATGCATATATTTTGTTGTGGTTTGAAAATGAAAAATATCAAAATGGCCCCAACGTGCTTGAATTTTCCTTGTGCGGCCCTCAGTGGAAAAAGTTTGGACACCCCTGTTGTAGATGATGCTACATATGTACAAAATAAACCACATGAAGTTAGTACATCAGTCGAGGGAAGTGAGTAAACTACATAAATAACATTCTGTGATTTGATTTTGATATTTTTTTATCTTGATACATTAAAAATGAACACCAATGAGTTGACTGATTATCACATAATTTTTTTCAGAAAATGTAAACAACGACAAATAAAGATAGAATACTATTAACCGCAACATTTAAGTGTAAAAACAACAACAACGACATTATGATTTGTACATTTTCAGAATGTGCTTGTTCAATTTTTAAACAAAGAAAACAATCTGAAGTTGTCTTTATTTTAAAGCATTTATCGGCCGATAATATAGGCAGTCCGATATTATCGAACATCTCTAGTCGTGAGTTCAAACCCCGGCCGAGTCATACCAAAGACTATAAAAATGCGACCCGTTACCTCCCTGCTTGGCACTCAGCATCAAGGGTTGGAATTGGGGGTTAAATCACCAAAAATGATTCCCGGATGCGGCCACCGCTACTGCTCAAACAGTGTACAGGGTTAAGAACAGAACAGGAACGCAGATGGGTCCCCACGAGGCGCCCCGTAAAAGGTGAGAAAAAGGTAAAACGCTGGGGAAGAAGTTGAGTAAAAAAATACAATCTAGACTGGGCTCCTAAGGGGACCCAGTCTGGAGTGGGAAAAAACCTCCATGCCATGCACACATAAACATGTTACATATAATCACGACAACTCGCAACAGAGGGGGGGGAGTTGGGACCCTGGAGGTCGACTGCTGCTATGAAGCGCTGCCAGCCGTCCATCACCCCGAAGGGAAATCAAGCGGTGGTGAAGGCGTGGGGTGTGGGAGGGGGTGTGTGTGTGTATTTGCCCATTGTATTGGGTGTGTTGATGTAGTGTCCATAGGCCTGGGGCTGTTCTGCATGCAAGCAAAAGTTTGACTCCAAGTCGGTTCAGTGCCAAGAAACCATATGAACAAATTCTGGGGGGGAAAAAAATGCAAAATGATTAAGTGTCTCATCCAATTAAAACTTGCAGATGAGGGGACAATAAAACAGCATTTGATCTAATTGCAGTATCTCTTGTACGTTGCAGATCAAACCGTTGATGGGTTTTCCGGTCAAATTTTTCAAGGATGAAACGGAGCTTGGTCTACCACACAGGAGCAACACCAAGGAGCAGGTGAGCCAGGTGGGACTATTTCGCAGGGCTCTTTTATTCTTTACTAACTTCAAAGTCGGGATGTTCTCTGTCAAAAAGTCTGGATTTTTTCTGTAGAAAAAGTTGGGATTTTTTCTGTCAAAAAGTCGGAATTTTTTCTGTCAAAAAATCGGGATTTTTTTTCTGTGAAAAAATCGGGATTTTTTTGGTGAAAAAGTCTGGATTTTTTTCTGTCAAAAAGTCAGGATATTTACTGTCCAAAAATCGGGATTTTTTTCCGTCGAAAAATCTGGATTTTTTCCGTCAAAATGTCGGCATTTTTTGTTTAAAAAAATCTGGATTTTTTTCCTGACACTGGTGTGGAATGAGTTCAAAAAAATGCTATTGAGACGGGGTGTTACATTCATATGTTGTCAATATTCAGTGTTTTGTCGGTCATAGTTAATATTGTAAATCGCACATTCTTTATTTTCATGTACATTCTGGGTGTCTCATTCAGTAAAAAAATTAATAAATTCCATTCCGTTTTTTAAGGAGGTCTGGATTTTTTTCTGTCAAAAATTCGGGATATTTTCTGTCAAAAAATCGGGATTTTTTCTGTAGAAAAAGTTGGGATTTTTTCTGTCAAAAAGTCAGGATTTTTTTCTGTGAAAAAATCAGGATTTTTTTGGTGAAAAAGTCTGGATTTTTTTCTGTCAAAAAGTCAGGATATTTCTGTCAAAAAATCTGGATTTTTTCCATCAAAAAGTCTGGATTTTTTCAGTCAAAATGTCGGCATTTTTGTCTAAAAAAATCTGGATTTTTTTCCTGACACTGGTGTGGAATGAGTTGAAAAAAATGCTATTGAGACGGGGTGTGACATTCATATGTTGTCAATATTCAGTGTTTTATCGGTCATGGTTAATATTGTAAATCGCACATTCTTTATTTTCATGTACATTCTGGGTGTTTCATTCAGTTAAAAAAAAGTAAAATTCCATTCCGTTTTTTAAGGAGGTCTGTCATAACGTTTTTAGCATTCAATCAGACATTATTGTGAGGTTTTGTATTAGTGTTCCTAAAAACAGACATATATTTTTTCTCTAAATTTGGCCCCCCGAAGCCAAATAATTGCCCAGGCCTGGTCTAGATAGTCATGACATTTTTTTTGTTACCAAACACGGCAGTGAAATGGTCACATGACCTAACAGGTTTTATCCAGGTGTGGGCTGACACTGGTGTGGAATGAGTTTTTAAAAATGCTATCAAGACGGGGTGAAACATTCATATGTTGTCAATATTCAGTGTTTTATCGTTCATAGTTAATATTATAAATCCCACATTCTTTATTTTCATGTACATTCTGGGTGTCTCAATCAGTAAAAAAATAAATAAATTCCATTCCGTTTTTTAAGGAGGTCGGGATTTTTTTCTGTCAAAAAGTCAGGATGTTCTCTGTCAAAAAGTCGGGATTTTTTGTGTGGAAAAAGTCGGGATTTTTTCTGTCAAAAAGTCGTATTTTTTTCCGTCAAAAAGTATGGATTTTTTCTGTGGAAAAAGTCTGGATTTTTTTCTGTGAAAAAAACAGGATTTTTTGGGTGAAAAAGTCGGGATTTTTTCCGTCAAAAAGTCAGGATATTTTCTGTTAAAAAATCTGGATTTTTTCCGTCAAAATGTCGGCATTTTTTGTCTAAAAAAATCTGGATTTTTTTCCTGACACTGGTGTGGAATGCTATTGAGACGGGGTGTGACATTCATATGTTGTCAATATTCAGTGTTTTATCGGTCATAGTTAATATTGTAAATCGCACATTCTTTATTTTCATGTACATTCTGGGTGTCTCAATCAGTAAAAAAATAAATAAATTCTATTCCGTTTTTTAAGGAGGTCTGGATTTTTTTCTGTCAAAAAGTCGGGATGTTCTTTGTCAAAAAGTCAGGATTTTTTGTGTGGAAAAAGTCTGTATTTTTACTGTCAAAAAGTCGTAATTTTTTCTGTCAAAAAGTATGGACTTTTTCTGTGAAAAAATCTGGATTTTTTTGGTGAAAAAGTCTGGATTTTTTCTGTCAAAAAGTCAGGATATTTACTGTCCAAAAATCTGGATTTTTTTCCGTCAAAAAATCTGGATTTTTTCCGTGAAAATGTCGGCATTTTTTGTTTAAAAAAATCTGGATTTTTTTTCCTGACACTGGTGGGGAATGAGTTAAAAAAAATGCTATTGAGACGGGGTGTGACATTCATATGTTGTCAATATTTAGTGTTTTGTCGGTCATAGTTAATATTGTAAATCGCACATTCTTTATTTTCATGTACATTCTGGGTGTCTCATTCAGTAAAAAAATAAATAAATTCCATTCCGTTTTTTAAGGAGGTCGGGATTTTTTTCTGTCAAAAAGTCGGAATGTTTTCTTTCAAAAAGTCTGGATTTTTTCTGTGGAAAAAGTCGGGATTTTTTCTGTCAAAAAGTTGGAATGTTTTCTGTCAAAAAGTCGGGATTTTTTCTGTGTAAAAAGTCGGGATTTTTTTCCGTTTAAAAAATCGGGATTTTTTTGGGTGAAAAAGTTGGGATTTTTTCCGTCAAAAAGTCAGGATATTTTCTGTCAAAAAGTCAGGATATTTTCTGTCAAAAAATCGGGATTTTCTGTCAAAAAAATCGGGATTTTTCCGTCAAAATGTCGGCATTTTTTGTCTAAAAAAATCTGGATTTTTTTCCTGACACTGGTGTGAAATGAGTCAAAAAACATGCTATTGAGACGGGGTGTGACGTTCATATGTTGTCAATATTCAGTGTTTTATCTGTCATAGTTAATATTGTAAATCCCACATTCTTTATTTTCATGTACATTCTGAGTGTCTCATTCAGTAAAAAAATTAAAATTCCATTTCGTTTTTTAAGGAGGTCGGGATTTTTTTCTGTCAAAAAGTCGGAATGTTTTCTGTCAAAAAGTCTGGATTTTTCCTGTGGAAAAAATCTGGATTTTTTTCCTGACACTGGTGTGGAATGAGTTAAAAAAAAATGCTATTGAGACGGGGTGTGACATTCATATGTTGTCAATATTCAGTGTTTTATCGGTCATAGTTAATATTGTTAATCCCTCATTCTTTATTTTCATGTACATTCTGGGTGTCTCATTCAGTTAAAAAAAATGTAAAATTCCATTCAGTTTTTTAAGGAGGTCTGTCATAACGTTTTTAGCATTCAATCAGACATTATAGTGAGGTTTTGTATTAGTGTTCCTAAAAACAGACACATATTTTTTCTCTAAATTTGGCCCCCCGATTCAAAATAATTGCCCAGGCCTGAAATGGTCACATGACCTAACAGGTATTATCCAGGTGTGGGCTGACATTGGCGTGGAATGAGTTTAAAAAAAAATATTTAAAAAAAAATGCTTCCAATTATCACTGTGCCAGAATTCATATGCCAGCTCATTTAGAGGATGAGTAGGTGGCACAGAGAAATGGAGGGCATGCATTGGTTTAGCGTCAAGCTTGAAATAATGCAATTTAGATACCGGGGAAGTAATGAGAATTTATGCTAAATCCCGAGCGGCTCATTTTAAATGAATGTAGAAATATGCTCCCTAACAAATGCCTGTCAAGCTGCAGCCTTCACCCCGCAAAACCCTAACTAAATTCAATCAGAGTGTTCATTTATCTGTCGAAAGCAGGAAGCGAGAGAGAGAGGGAAAAAAATAAAAAAACAGGCTTCCTTCTTCTGCGTTGGCAAATCGATGGCAGGAAGAAAGGTTTAATGAACTTGTTAATACACTATTTTAAACCATTCAATGTTGCAATTGAAAAAAACGCCCTAATTAAAAAAATACAAAAAAAAAACACCTAATCTTTCGTTTCCTCGTTCTCATTGTTTCTACGTCTTGCTTATTGTTTCGCTCGTTCCTCCATCTTCCTCCAGCTCTCTCTCTCTCTTTTTTTTTTTTTTTTTTTCAGCCGGGGACAAAAGGATGTCTCTTAATGAAAAAGTCAGTATGACGAGAAGGGCTTGTCAGATAAGAACACGGCGTCGGTTGACAGCTCCGACAGGAATATACGACATACCCCGGGATGGAAGGGGGCATGAATATGTTGGGGTGGATGGCGTGAAGGTTGGGGATGGCTGGAAACTGCTGACGGTGCTGAATGTGGCGTATCGCTCTTATCTGCTGCCAAAGAAATGGTGAACAGACGATGGTTGTAGCCCTGCCGCTCATATCGACCCATGTTGAACCATCTGGCTCCGCTTGGTTGTAGTCCTCAAGCCCCTCTATCCATGTCTGAGTTGGATCTTGTATTCCTCTTAACCAAGGCCATTGTTAGAATAATAATAATAATAATTGATTTTATTTGTAAAAAACACTTTCCATTGAGTAAACAACCTCAAAGTGCTACAGTGTATTAAAAAAAATAAAAATAAAAACATAATACAAATAAAAGCTAGAAGAGTCTAATAGCTAGAACTAGTATGCATATATCTAAAAAATATGTTTTTTTAAAAAAAGAAGGGTTTTTAAGCCTTTTTTAAAAGCATCCACAATCTGTGGTGCCCTCAGGTGGTCAGGGAGAGCGTTCCACAGACTGGGAGCGGCGGAGCAGAAAGCCCGGTCTCCCATTGTTAGAATAATAATAATAATAATAATAATAATAATAATAATAATAATAATAATAATAATAATAATAATAATAATAATACATTTTATTTGTAAAAAGCACTTTCCATTGAGTAAACAACCTCAAAGTGCTACTGTGTATTAAAAAAAAATACAAATACAAATAAAAAGATAATAACAATAAATACAAATAAAAACTAGAACAGCCTAATAGCTAGAACTAGTATGCAAATATCTAAAAAAATGTTTTTTTAAAAAAAAGAAAGGTTTTTAAGCCTTTTTTTAAAGCATCCACAGTCTGTGGTGCCCTCATGTGGTCAGGGAGAGCGTTCCACAGACTGGGAGCGGCGGAGCAGAAAGCCCGGTCTCCCATTGTTAGAAAAATAATAATAATAATAATAATAATAGATTTTATTTGTAAAAAGCACTTTCCATTGAGTAAACAACCTCAAAGTGCTACAGTGTATTAAAAAAATAAAAAAAATAAAAAAATAATAATAATAACAATAAATAAAAATAAAAACTAGAACGGCCTAAAAGCTAGAACTAGTATGCATACATCTAAAAAAATGTTTTTTTAAAAAGAAGGGTTTTTAAGCCTTTTGTAAAAGCATCCACAGTCTGTGGTGCCCTCAGGTGGTCAGGGAGAGCGTTCCACAGACTGGGAGCGGCGGAACAGAAAGCCCGGTCTCCCATTGTTAGAATAATAATAATAATAATAATAATAATAATATATTTTATTTGTAAAAAAAAGCACTTTCCATTGAGTAAACAACCTCAAAGTGCTACAGTGTATTAAAAAATAAATAAATAAATAAATAAAAAGATAATAACAATAAATAAAAATAAAAACTAGAACAGCCTAATAGCTAGAACTAGCTAGAACTCCATCGTGGATCTAACATAATAGTGTGAGAGTCCAGTCCATAGTGGATCTAACATAAAAGTGTGAGAGTCCAGTCCATAGTGGATCTAACATAATAGTGTGAGTCCAGTCCATAGTGGATCTAACATAATAGTGTGAGAGTCCAGTCCATAGTGGATCTAACATAATAGTGTGAGAGTCTAGTCCATAGTGGATCTAACATAATAGTGTGAGAGTCCCGTCCATAGTGGATCTAACATAATAGTGAGAAAGTCCAGTCCATAGTGGATCTAACATAATAGTGTGAGAGTCCAGTCCATAGTGGATCTAACATAATAGTGTGAGAGTCCAGTCCATAGTGGATCTAACATAATAGTATGAGAGTCCAGTCCATAGTGGATCTAACATAATAGTGTGAGAGTCCAGTCCATAGTGGATCTAACATAATAGTGAGAGTCCAGTCCATAGTGGATCTAACATAATAGTGAGAGTACAGTCCATAGTAGATCTAACATAATAGTGAGAGTCCAGTCCATAGTGGATCTAACATAATAGTGAGAGAGTCCAGTCCATAGTGGATCTAACATAATAGTGAGAGTCCAGTCCATAGTGGATCTAACATAATCGTGAGAAAGTCTAGTCCATAGTGGATCTAACATAATAGTGTGAGAGTCCAGTCCATAGTGAATCTAACATAATAGTATGAGAGTCCAGTCCATAGTGGATCTAACATAATAGTGTGAGAGTCCAGTCCATAGTGGATCTAACATAATAGTGTGAGAGTCCAGTCCATAGTGGATCTAACATAACAGTGTGAGAGTCCAGTCCATAGTGGATCTAACATAATAGTGTGAGAGTCCAGTCCATATTGGATCTAACATAATAGTGTGAGAGTCCAGTCCATAGTGGATCTAACATAATAGTGTGAGAGTCCAGTCCATAGTGGATCTAACATAATAGTGAGAGTCCAGTCCATAGTGGATCTAACATAATAGTGTGAGAGTCCAGTCCATAGTGGATCTAACATAATAGTGTGAGAGTCCAGTCCATAGTGGATCTAACATAATAGTGAGAGTCCAGTCCATAGTGGATCTAACATAATAGTGTGAGAGTCCAGTCCATAGTGGATCTAACATAATAGTGTGAGAGTCCAGTCCATAGTGGATCTAACATAATAGTGTGGGAGTCCAGTCCATAGTGGATCTAACATAATAGTGTGAGACTCCAGCCCATAGTGGATCTAACATAATATTGTGAGAGTCCAGTCCATAGTGGATATAACATAATAGTGTGAGAGTCCAGTCCATAGTGGATCTAACATAATAGTGTGGGAGTCCAGTCCATAGTGGATCTAACATAATAGTGTGAGACTCCAGTCCATAGTGGATCTAACATAATATTGTGAGAGTCCAGTCCATAGTGGATATAACATAATAGTGTGAGAGTCCAGTCCATAGTGGATCTAACATAATAGTGTGGGAGTCCAGTCCATAGTGGATCTAACATAATATCTTGAGAGTCCAGTCCATAGTGGATATAACATAATAGTGTGAGAGTCCAGTCCATAGTGGATCTAACATAATATTGTGAGAGTCCAGTCCATAGTGGATATAACATAATAGTGAGAGTCCAGTCCATAGTGGATCTAACATAATAGTGTGGGAGTCCAGTCCATAGTGGATATAACATAATAGTGTGAGAGTCCAGTCCATAGTGGATCTAACATAATAGTGTGAGAGTCCAGTCCATAGTGGATCTATCATAATAGTGTGAGACTCCAGTCCATAGTGGATCTAACATAATATTGTGAGAGTCCAGTCCATAGTGGATATAACATAATAGTGTGAGAGTCCAGTCCATAGTGGATCTAAGATAACAGTGTGAGAGTCCAGTCCATAGTGGATCTAACATAATAGTGAGAGTCCAGTCCATAGTGGATATAACATAATAGTGAGAGTCCAGTCCATAGTGGATCTAACATAATAGTGTGAGAGTCCAGTCCATAGTGGATCTAACATAATAGTGTGAGAGTCCAGTCCATAGTGGATCTAACATAATAGTGAGAGTCCAGTCCATAGTGGATCTAAGCTAACAGTGTGAGAGTCCAGTCCATAGTGGATCTAACATAATAGTGAGAGTCCAGTCCATAGTGGATCTAACATGATAGTGTGAGAGTCCAGTCCATAGTGGATCTTACATAATAGTGTGAGAGTCCAGTCCATAGTGGATCTAACATAATAGTGTGAGAGTCCAGTCCATAGTGGATCTAACATAATAGTGAGAGTCCAGTCCATAGTGGATCTAACATAATAGTGAGAGTCCAGTCCATAGTGGATCTAAGCTAACAGTGTGAGAGTCCAGTCCATAGTGGATCTAACATAATAGTGAGAGTCCAGTCCATAGTGGATCTAACATAATAGTGTGAGAGTCCAGTCCATAGTGGATCTTACATAATAGTGTGAGAGTCCAGTCCATAGTGGATCTAACATAATAGTGAGAGTCCAGTCCATAGTGGATCTAACATAATAGTGTGAGTCCAGTCCATAGTGGATCCAACATGATAATGTGAGAGTCCAGTCCATAGTGGATATAAGATAATAGTATGAGTCCAGTCCATAGTGGATCTAACATAATAGTCTGAGAGTCCAGTCCATAGTGGATCTAACATAATAGTGAGAGTACAGTCCATAGTGGATCAAGGTTTCTAATCGTCCCATTGGGTTGAGTTTTTCCTTGCCCTGATGTTGGATATGAGCCGAGGATGTCGTTGTGGCTTGTGCAGCCCTTTGAGACACTCATGATTTAGGGCTATATAAGTAAACATTGATTGATTGATTGATTGATTGATTGATTGATTGACAACCTACCGATCTCAGGGCGGACCCTCTAACCACTAGGCCACTGAGAGTAAATAAGATCTGCTTCTACCTGCTCCTTTTCGAACATGTCGAAAAGAATAAAAACCTGCAAATTGTGATGCATCGTGTTGTAATTGAATGCATGTTCGGAATAAACTCCAACCATCAAGAAGAAAACTCCTGCCGCTAAACCGAGAGCTCTCTTAATTTGCACACCACATGAAAGTGTCTCGGCGGCTTTAAGAGCTTGCAACTAATGACGCCATGTCGGCAACAACTGAAATTCAATGTTCTTGTCATGCCGCCAAAAGGAAATGTAGACAAACGTGACGTGCGGATGTTGCCGCCTTTAAAAACAGTCATGCATCAATTTGGGAGTGGGGTGTTTAGAAGGGGGGTGCTTAGGGGGGGTGTGGGGGTGTTTAGAGGGGGGGTGTGGGGGTGTTTAGAGGGGGGGGGGTTTGTCCGTTGCTGTGGTTTGGCTCTTTATCTGTTTATTTTGACTCGGTAATTGTGCTTGCAGTGCAGCCACGGCCCCGGCAATAAGCCACACATGGATTAGGGAAATATGGGGGATTGGTGAGGGTTATCTTGTGGAGGAGAGGTTGGGGTGTGGGGGGGCTGAGCTGCTTCAGGGGGTCTCAAACAAGCTCCCCGTTTCCAAATAAACCCACCTACCTGATCTCACCGCCACAGATGACATCAGAGCTTGCATCATTTGACCCGGGAGCTGTGACTACCTCAATTACCCCAATTTCCCTGCAACAAATGCTCTGAGATAAGGAAAAATGTTGACCGGATTCACTCTTGTCTTCAGGTTTTCCTTCTTTTTTTTTTTTTTTTTTCCTTGTGGGAGTGGAAGAGGGGCATGGAAATGTGGAGAGGATTAGGGGGCGGATTTAGCAACATTTCTCCTCTCCCGAGCTGTTAGTTAACCCTTGCACGCCGCCAGCTTCCACCCCTTCTTTCTGAGCCACCAACCAATACAACCGCCCTTGTATTTCTTACCTTATTGGGACCTTTGGAAAATGCCTACCTCTTTAAATAGATGGATAGATAGATAGATAGATAGATAGATAGATAAATAGATAGATAGATAGATAGATAGATAGATAGATAGATAGATAGATAGATAGATAGATAGATAGATAGATAGATAGATAGATAGATAAATAGATAGATAGATAGATAGATAGATAGATAGATAGATAGATAGATAGATAGATAGATAGATAGATAGATAGATAGATAGATAGATAGATAGATAGTACTTTATTGATTCCTTCAGGAGAGTTCCCTCAGGAAAATTTAAATTCCAGCAGCAGTGTACAAAATTGTAAAAAAGTAAAAAGTAAATAATGGGGGTATAAATGGAGACAAAATAGAAACATATTACAATAGAATAAAAATAAAAAGCAACAATGAGAATAAAAATATAACACTAAAATAAGAATATAACAAGAGAAACTAGGCAGTAGTGACCATGTTATGAAAAAGTATTTCACTGTTATTGTTTAGGACGGGGGTCACCAACGCGGTGCCCGCGGGCACCAGGTAGCCCGTAAGGACCAGATGAGTAGCCCGCTGGCCTGTTCTAAAAATAGCTCAAATAGCAGCACTTACCAGTGAGCTGACTCTATTTTTTACATTTTATTTATTTACTAGCAAGCTGGTCTCGCTTTGCCCGACATTTTTAATTCTAAGAGAGACAAAACTCAAATAGAATTTGAAAATACAAGAAAATATTTTAAAGACTTGGTCTTCACTTGTTTAAATAAATTCATTATTTTTTTTTACTTTGCTTCTTATAACTTTCAGACAGACAATTTTAGAGAAAAAATACAACCTTAAAAATGATTTTAGGATTTTTAAACACATATACCTTTTTACCTTCTAAATTCCTTCCTCTTCTTTCCTGACAATTGAAATCATTGTTCAAGTATTTTTTTCTTTTTATTGTAAAGAATAATAAATACATTTTAATTTAATTCTTCATTTTAGCTTCTGTTTTTTCGACGAAGAATATTTGTGAAATATTTCTTTAAACTTATTATGATTAAAATTCAAAAAAAATATTCTGGCAAATCTACAAAATCTGTAGAATCAAATTTAAATCTTATTCCAAAGTCTTTTGAATTTCTTTTAAAATTTTTGTTCTGGAAAATCTAGAAGAAATAATGATTTGTCTTTGTTAGAAATATAGCTTGGTCCAATTTGTTATATATTCTAACAAAGTGCAGATTGGATTTTAACCTATTTAAAATATGTCATCAAAATTCTAAAAGTAATCTTAATCAGGAAAAATTACTAATGATGTTCCATAAATTATTTTTTTTATTTTTTCAAAAAGATTCGAATTAGCTAGTTTTTCTCTTCTTTTTTTCGGTTGAATTTTGAATTTTAAAGAGTCGAAATTGAAGATAAACTATGTTTCAAAATTTAATTGTCAATTTTTTCGTGTTTTCTCCTCTTTTAAACCGTTCAATTTAGTGTAAATATCATTAATTATTAATAATAGCATAGAGTTAAAGGTAAATTGAGCAAATTGGCTATTTCTGGCAATTTATTTAAGTGTGTATCAAACTGGTAGCCCTTCGCATTAATCACTACCCAAGAAGTAGCTCTTGCTTTCAAAAAGGTTGGTGACCCCTGGTTTAGGACCACCCTTTCTAGATGCATAAAAGTGTGTACCGTATTTTTCGGGCTATATATCGCATTTTTTTTCATAGTTTGGCCGGGCTCCAGTGCGACCTATATATGTTTTTTTCCGTTTTTTTAATGCATTTTCGGCAGGTGCGACTTATACTCCGTTGCGACTTATACTCTGAAAAATACGGTATTTACAGCAGGGGTGTCCAAAGTGCGGCCCGCAGCTAATTGTTTACCGGCCCGCCACACATTCTGGAAATGCTATTGCAAAACTAAAAAAGAACATTACAAAAAGTGGAATGAGATGAAATCTTTTTTTTTTTTTTTTGGTCCTGTCCAGCTTCTCAGGCAAATCATATAGCAGATGTAGATGCCCATATCGGCTGTTCAGATTTACTATACAAAAGAGAAGTGTAGGATACTTCTCTTGTTGCCTTATTTGTATTGTGACTTTATTAAATGTATTTATATTATCATTTGGTGCAGCCGGGCCGGAGAAAGAGGGGATAGAAAGAGAAAAAAAAGGAAGACAGAGGGGGGAATTGTGGGGACAAGAGGGGGATTAGACAGAGAGACAAAAACAACAACAGCAAACACAACAACAACAACAACAATAGAGCAACATCAGCAAATACGACATGTACAAATATGATGGTAAAAGTAATAGCAAATAAGCAGTTAGCGAAAATAAAAAATAATACAGAAATGACAATGAGCATTATTACACTAAAAATGGAGCAATACAAATACCAATAGAAATAGCGCTATTGATAATGAACAATACCAATACTTTTCCTTTATTATCAACAATACAGTTGTTCAAATGCAACAATACATATACGAATGAGATGAAATCAAACTAGAAAAAGTTGCAATGTTGACACAAAAGCTGCCATGCAGGCTGTTTTTTTTTCTTTTGTCTACCTTTATTTTATTTTTTTTGCCATTGCTCCAAAAAAAAAAAAATAATGAAAAAAAATCCATTTGATAATGAATTATTTTCAAGGCTCCAATTACTTCAAATATTTCACTTTAAAATGTTTTATGTGGTAAATATTGCATATATTGTGTAGTTGCCATATAAAAAACATCAAAGTTGTCTTTGACAAAAGCGCATAATAGTTCAAACGTAAAATGGACAGATATATCTGAAGTTGATCTCGTGATTTAAGTGTTGAAAGTAAAAGAAACACATAATAAAAATGTATCACTTTATGAGTGGGGCACCTTTTGGATCCCAAATATATTTACTGGTATTTTATTTATCTTTTCACTGTGATTACTCAAAAATATTAAAGAATTACAATCAATGGTGTCCTGCATTATTGATCTTTTAGGGCTCTAATTACTAAATACTGCATATTTAAGTTTTACTATAAAAAACAAAGTAGTTTTTGACAGAAAAGCCATAAAACCTTTTTATTTTTTATTTTTTATTACTTTATATCAACTTGAAGTTGATATAAAGATGTACTGTAAGCGTTAAATAATAACAAAAAAATAATAATTTGACTTATTTTTAACATTTTAATGACTGAGACCCTTTATGGTCCCCGGGACTCCTAAACGTAAAATAAATAAAAAATCCATATATTATGTTATGATTTGAAAATGAAAAATATCAAAATGGCCCCCACATGCTTTAATTTTTCCGTGTGCGGCCCTCAGTGGAAAAAGTTTGGACACCCCTGATTTACAGCATTAATAATATATACATACTATGCAAATTAAAAAAGCTTCTTGTGAAAAATTAGTTGGAATTTCACAAGAAAAAAATTCACAATTTCACAAGAAAAACGTAGAATTTTGGCAATATTACAATAAAAGTTGTCATTTTACACAACACAAGTCGAAATTTTACAATAAAAACTGAACATTTGTGTAATATTATGATCAAAGTTGGAATTTTACTTAACGACAGTCGCAATTTTACAAGAAAAGCTTAAAATTTTGGGGATTTTGTGAAAGGAGTCGTAATTTTACTCGACAAAAGTCACAGTTTTATAAGAAAACTAAAAAAATGTTGGCAACATTTTAATAGAAATCGGAATTTAACTCGGCAAAATTATGACAAAAGTCCTAATTTTACTCAAAAAATGTCAGTATTTTACAAGAAAAGCTTAAAATTTGGGGAATTTTATGAAAGGATTTGTAATTTTACTCGACAAAAGTCAGTTTTATAAGAAAACTAAAAAATGTTGGCAACATTTTAATAATAATCGGAATTTAACTCGCCAAAATTATGACAAAAGTCCTAATTTTACTAAAAAAATGTCAGTTTTTTACAAGAAAAGCTTAAAATTTGGGGAATTTTATGAAAGGATTCGTAATTTTACTCAACAAAAGTCACAGTTTTATAAGAAAACTAAAAAATGTTGGCAACATTTTAATAATAATCGGAATTTAACTCGGCAAAATTATGACAAAAGTCCTAATTTTACTAAAAAAAGTCAGTATTTTACAAGAAAAGCTTAAAATTTGGGGAATTTTATGAAAGGAGTCGTCATTTTACTCGACAAAAGTCACAGTTTTATAAGAAAACAAAAAAAATGTTGGCAACATTTTAATAATAATCGGAATTTAACTCGGCAAAATTATGACAAAAGTCCTAATCTTACTTAAAAAATGTCGGTATTTTACAAGAACAACAAAAAAATGTGCAATATTGTGAGAAAAAATCAGAATTTTATATGACAAATGTCACCATTTTGCATTAAAAAGTAATCATTTTACATAAAAAAGTAATCATTTTACGAGAAAATATTGCAATATTACAGAAACAGAAAGAATATGATTTAACTCTGCAAAATTATGACAAAAGTCCTAATTTTACTAAAAAAATGTCAGTATGTTACAAAAAAAGCTTAAAATTTGGGGAATTTTATGAAAGGAGTCGTCATTTTACTCGACAAAAGTCACAGTTTTATAAGAAAACAAAAAAAATGTTGGCAACATTTTAATAATAATTGGAATTTAACTCGGCAAAATTATGACAAAAGTCCTAATTTTACTCAAAAAATGTCAGTATTTTACAAGAACAACAAAAAAATGGGCAATATTGTGAGAAAAATTCAGAATTTTATATGACAAATGTCACCATTTTGCATTAAAAAGTAATCATTTTACATAAAAAAAAAGTAATCTTTTTACGAGAAAATATTGCAATATTACAGAAACAGAAAGAATGTGAGAAATTGTTCCCAATTTTATAACAAAAAAGTCGACACATTGTGAGAAAAAGACTGCTTAAAGTTTTTTTTTTGTAGAATTTTTTGTTTGTAATTGGTTTTTACTCTTCATTATTTACTTCAAGTTATTACAGCATGTCTCTATATACATATTTATCTATTTTAATTCATTTTGACCAAAGGGGGCCTATTTCAATTTCTTACACGCACTTGTTGTTACATATGTTTGCCAGAGGGGGAGCCCTTTTAAAACCGATTTGAGAAATTCCTCCTTTTTGGGACCACCCTAATTTTGATGGATTCCACCACCAGGGAGCAAATGAGACATTCTCTATTAGATGCAATGGTTTTTAGTATCTGGACCATGATTTATGTCCTAACTTGTTCACACCTCCTCATATAGACGGTAATTTTCCTTGTTGATGTCTCAAGAAGGGTAGAAATACAAGAACACACACACACACACACACACACACACACACACACACACACACACTCGTCCTTCCCCGCTCCCCCAAACTCTCCCACTCTGGCGCGGGTTCTTAAATCCTTTTGAAGTCCTAAGCACTGCAGAAATCCATTGAGAGCCATGTATAATGGCTTTTAAGAGAGAGTGTTTAGCTGTACGCCGACCCTATGGCTTATGAACCGCTGGCGTTTTAATGGGTCCCCCCCAACCCCGCTCCCACCCCGTTTTTTCCCCTCCCTTCACCGGCGCTAAATCCAACGGATTGTCCCTCATTATCATTTAAATAAGCTCCTTCTTTCTACCCAGAACGTCCTATGTTGAATGAACTCTGATTCCGAGCACGCAAACACCTGTACATGCCCATGTCTTGGCCACTAATACACCCCCATACCATCACACATGCTGCCTTTTACACTTTGCGCCTAGAACTGGTTCTTTCCTCTTTGGTCCGGAGGACACGACGTCCACAGTTTCCAAAAACAATTTGAAATGTGGACTCGTCAGACCACAGGACACTTTTCCACTTTGTATCAGTCCATCTTAGATGAGCTCAGGCCCAGCGAACACGACAGCGTTTCTGGGTGTTGTTGATAAACGGTTTTCGCCTTGCATAGGAGAGTTTTAACTTGCACTTACAGATGTAGGGACCAACTGTAGTTACTGACAGTGGGTTTCTGAAGTGTTCCTGAGCCCATGTGGTGATATCCTTTACACACTGATGTGGCTTGTTGATGCAGTACAGCCTGAGGGATGGAAGGTCACGGGCTTAGCTGCTTACGTGCAGTGATTTCTCCAGATTCTCTGAACCCTTTGATGATATTACGGAGCGTAGATGGTGAAATCCCTAAATTCCTTGCAATAGCTGCTTGAGAAAGGTTGTTCTTAAACTGTTCAACAATTTGCTCGCGCATTTGTTGACAAAGTGGTGACCCTCGCCCCATCCTTGTTTGTGAATGACTGAGCATTTCATGGAATCTACTTTTATACCCAATCATGGCACCCACCTGTTCCCAATTAGCCTGCACACCTGTGGGATGTTCCAAATAAGTGTTTGATGAGCATTCCTCAACTTTATCAGTATTTATTGCCACCTTTCCCAACTTCTTTGTCACGTGTTGCTGCCATCAAATTCTAAAGTTAATGATTATTTGCAAAAAAAAAAAAATGTTTATGAGTTTGAACATCAAATATGTTGTCTTTGTAGCATATTCAACTGAATATGGCTTGGAAATGATTTTCAAATCATTGTATTCCGTTTATATTTACATCTAACACCATTTCCCAACTCATATGGAAACATTATATATATATATATATATATATATATATATATATATATATATATATATATATATATATATATATATATATATATATATATATATATATATATATATATATATTAGGGATGTCCGATAATGGCTTTTTGCCGATATCCGATATTCCGATATTGTCCAACTCTTTAATTACCGATACCAACCGATAACGATATCAACCGATATATACAGTCGTGGAATTAACACATTATTATGCCTAATTTGGACAACCAGGTATGGTGAAGATAAGGTACTTTTTAAAAAAATTTGTAAAATAAGATAAATCGGTCATAGTTAATATTGTAAATCCCACATTCTTTATTTTCATGTACATTCTGGGTGTCTCATTCAGTAAAAAAAAAATGTAAAATTCCATTCTGCTTTTTAAGGAGGTCGGGATTTTTTCTGTCAAAAAGTCGGAATGTTTTCTGTCAAAAAGTCGGGATTTTTTCTGTGGAAAAAGTCGGGATTTTTTTCTGTGAAAAAATCGGGATTTTTTTTGGTGAAAAAGTCTGGATTTTTTCCGTCAAAAAGTCCGGATATTCCCTGTCAAAAAATTGGGATTTTTTCCGTCAAAATGTCTGGATTTTTTCCGTCAAAATGTCGGCATTTTTTGTCTAAAAAAATCTGGATTTTTTTCCTGACACTGGTGTGGAATGAGTTAAAAAAAAGCCTATTGAGACGAGGTGTGACATTCATATGTTGTCAATATTCATTGTTCTATCGGTCATAGTTAATATTGTAAATCCCACATTCTTTATTTTCATGTACATTCTGGGTGTCTCATTCAGTAAAAAAAAGAGTAAAATTCCATTCTGTTTTTTAAGGAGGTCGGGATTTTTTACTGTCAAAAAGTCGGGATGTTTTCTTTCAAAAAATCTGGATTTTTTCTGTGGAAAAAGTCGGGATTTTTTCTGTCAAAAAGTCGGAATGTTTTCTGTCAAAAAGTCTGGATTTTTTCTGTGGAAAATGTCGGGATTTTTTTCTTTGAAAAAATCGGGATTTTTTTGGTGAAAAAGTCGGGATTTTTTCCGTCAAAAAGTCAGGATATTTCCTGTCAAAAAAATCTGGATTTTTTTGGTGAAAAAGTCGGAATGTTTTCTGTGAAAAAGTCGGAATGTTTCTGTCAAAAAGTCTGGATTTTTTCTGTGGAAAATGTTGGGATTTTTTTCTTTGAAAAAATAGGGATTTTTTTGGTGAAAAAGTCGGGATTTTTTCCGTCAAAAAGTCAGGATATTTCCTGTCAAAAAAATCGGGATTTTTTTGGTGAAAAAGTCGGAATGTTTTCTGTCAAAAAGTCTGGATTTTTTCTGTGGAAAATGTCGGGATTTTTTTCTTTGAAAAAATCGGGATTTTTTTGGTGAAAAAGTCGGGATTTTTTCCGTCAAAAAGTCAGGATATTTCCTGTCAAAAAAATCGGGATTTTTTTGGTGAAAAAGTCGGAATGTTTTCTGTCAAAAAGTCTGGATTTTTTCTGTGGAAAATGTCGGGATTTTTTTCTTTGAAAAAATCGGGATTTTTTTGGTGAAAAAGTCGGGATCTTTTCCGTCAAAAAGTCAGGATATTTCCTGTCAAAAAATCGGGATTTTTTGGGTGAAAAAGTCGGAATGTTTTCTGTCAAAAAGTCTGGATTTTTTCTGTGGAAAATGTCGGGATTTTTTTCTTTGAAAAAATCAGGATTTTTTTGGTGAAAAAGTCGGGATTTTTTCCGTCAAAAAGTCAGGATATTTCCTGTCAAAAAAATCGGGATTTTTTTGGTGAAAAAGTCGGAATGTTTTCTGTCAAAAAGTCTGGATTTTTTCTGTGGAAAATGTCGGGATTTTTTTCCTTGAAAAAATCGGGATTTTTTTGGTGAAAAAGTCGGGATCTTTTCCGTCAAAAAGTCAGGATATTTCCTGTCAAAAAATCGGGATTTTTTGGGTGAAAAAGTCGGAATGTTTTCTGTCAAAAAGTCTGGATTTTTTCTGTGGAAAATGTCGGGATTTTTTTCTTTGAAAAAAATCGGGATTTTTTTTGGTGAAAAAGTCGGGATTTTTTCCGTCAAAAAGTCAGGATATTTCCTGTCAAAAAAATCGGGATTTTTTGGTGAAAAAGTCGGAATGTTTCCTGTCAAAAAGTCTGGATTTTTTCTGTGGAAAATGTCGGGATTTTTTTCTTTGAAAAAATCGGGATTTTTTTGGTGAAAAAGTCGGGATTTTTCCCGTCAAAAAGTCAGGATATTTCCTGTCAAAAAATCGGGATTTTTTTGGTGAAAAAGTCGGAATGTTTTCTGTCAAAAAGTCTGGATTTTTTCCGTGGAAAAAGTCTGGATTTTTTTCTTTGAAAAAATCGGGATTTTTTTGGTGAAAAAGTAGGGATTTTTTCCGTCAAAAAGTCAGGATATTTCCTGTCAAAAAAATCGGGATTTTTTTGGTGAAAAAGTCGGAATGTTTTCTGTCAAAAAGTCTGGATTTTTTCTGTGGAAAATGTCGGGATTTTTTTCTTTGAAAAAATCGGGATTTTTTTGGTGAAAAAGTCGGGATTTTTTCCGTCAAAAAGTCAGGATATTTCCTGTCAAAAAATCGGGATTTTTTTGGTGAAAAATTCGGAATGTTTTCTGTCAAAAAGTCTGGATTTTTTCTGTGGAAAATGTCGGGATTTTTTTCTTTGAAAAAATCGGGATTTTTTTGGTGAAAAAGTCTGGATTTTTTCCGTCAAAAAGTCAGGATATTTCCTGTCAAAAAATCGGGATTTTTTTGGTGAAAAAGTTGGAATGTTTTTAGTCAAAAAGTCTGGATTTTTTTTGTGGAAAATGTCGGGATTTTTTTCTTTGAAAAAATCGGGATTTTTTTGGTGAAAAAGTCGGGATTTTTTCCGTCAAAAAGTCAGGATATTTCCTGTCAAAAAAATCGGGATTTTTTTGGTGAAAAAGTCGGAATGTTTTCTGTCAAAAAGTCTGGATTTTTTCTGTGGAAAATGTCGGGATTTTTTTCTTTGAAAAAATCGGGATTTTTTTGGTGAAAAAGTCGGGATTTTTTCCGTCAAAAAGTCAGGATATTTCCTGTCAAAAAAAATCGGGATTTTTTGGGTGAAAAAGTCGGAATGTTTTCTGTCAAAAAGTCTGGATTTTTTCTGTGGAAAAAATCGGGATTTTTTTCTGTGAAAAAGTCGGGATTTATGTGCCTTTAAGCATAAGAGTAGTGTGATAATTTATGCATAATTATTCTAACAGGATGAATTGTGTTTGTGCGTATATTTTAAATGACGTCCGTCTCCTCATCCCTTTACTTTCTGCTCCGCCCAGCTTCTCGGTCTGGTAGCCGAGGGATCATAGAGGTTGAGCCAGCCATGGAATAGCCTTTTGATTCCCCGCAGAGCCCGCTTTTCCGGTTCTCGGCGGGACTTCACCCTAATCGTCACCACAGGAGCTGTCCTGCAAATCAGAGGGGCACACAGGCGTTGATGAGGGCCGAGGTCTAGAGCAGGTGTGGGAGAAAAAAAAAATGGATGAGGGATGCCGAGAAAGTGCAAAATAACGCAGTCGTGGCGAAGGTGTGGGTTGGGGGGTTGTTTGGATTGAAGGTAGACCAAAGGATGAAATTGGTCTAGCAGAAAAGTTCCCTCCAGAGACCCTGGGGGAGAAATTGCCAATCTAGACAGAAGAATAAAAGCAGTGAAAAGTGGACATAGAGGGAGGGACTTGGAGATTGGGTGAAGAGAGAATCCAGGCTTTACCCTCTCGGTCTTACCCTTGTGTAGCAGCACCAGGCTGGATAGAGGAGCTCAGCTTCATAGGCCAGGTTACCCTACAATCTGCATGTCTTGATAGTGATATTAATCCTGATTTAAAAACATTCTGGTTAAGTGAACTGGTGGACGTAATGACTCTTGAAAAAGTAAACTCTACAAATGTGAATAAACGGGAACTAACCTCCAAGCCTTTTATACATTTGTTTCCCCCCTCGGGAAAGGGAGGGGAAAGAAAGGAAAGAGAAAAAGGAACTAAAAAAAAGTTGTATCTTTTTTGTAGTTTTATTCCTTTTGTATTATTATTGTTATTTTTTTGTATTGTTCCCACACTACCATTACTTTTTTGTGTCACTTTTGATATGGTTTTGTCACGAGTTACTTGCTTTTTTTGGTGACTTTTTTCCATTTTGTGTTTTTTATTTATTTTATTGGTAACACTTTAGTATGGGGAACATATTCTAAGTAACACAGACTTCATTGAGAGTTATTTGGACACTAGGGGAACATATTCTAAGTAACACAGACTTAATTTAGAGTTATTTGGACACTAGGGGAACATATTTTAAGTAACAAAAACTTAATTTAGAGTTATTTGGACACTAGGGGAACATATTTTAAGTAACAAAAACTTAATTTAGAGTTATTTGGACAAGAGGGGAACATATTCTAAGTAACACAGACTTCATTGAGAGTTATTTGGACACTAGGGGAACATATTCTAAGTAACACAGACTTAATTTAGAGTCATTTGGACACTAGGGGAATATATTCTAAGTAACACAGACTTAATTTAGAGTTATTTGGACACTAGGGGAACATATTTTAAGTAACAAAAACTTAATTTAGAGTTATTTGGACACTAGGGGAACATATTCTAAGAAACAAAGACTTAATTTTAGTTATTTGGACACTAGAGGAACATATTCTAAGTAACAAATACTTAATTTGGAGTTAATTGGACACTAGGGGAACATATTCTAAGTAACAAATACTTAATTTACAGTTATTTGGACACTAGGGGAACATATTCTAAGTAACACAGACTTAATTTAGAGTTATTTGGACACTAGGGGAACATATTCTAAGTAACACAGACTTAATTTAGAGTCATTTGGACACTAGGGGAACATATTCTAAGTAACAAAGACTTAATTTAGAGTTATTTGGACACTAGAATAACATATTCTAAGTAACAAAGACTTCATTTAGAGTTATTTGGACACTAGAGGAACATATTCTAAGTAACACAGACTTAATTTAGAGTTATTTGGACACTAGGGGAACATATTTTAAGTAACAAAGACTTAATTTAGTGTTATTTGGACACTAAGGGAACATATTCTAAATAACAAAGACTTAATTTAGAGTTATTTGGACACTAAGGGAACATATTCTAAATAACACAGACTTAATTTAGAGTTATTTGGACACTAAGGGAACATATTCTAAGTAACAAAGACTTCATTTAGAGTTATTTGGACACTAGGGGAACATATTCTAACTAACAAAGACTTAATTTAGAGTTATTTGGACACTAGGGGAACATATTCTAAGTAACAAAGACTTAATTTAGAGTTATTTGGACACTAGGGGAACATATTCTAAGTAACAAATACTTAATTTAGAGTTATTTGGACACTAGGGGAACATATTCTAAGTAACAAATACTTAATTTTGAGTTATTTGGACACTAGGGGAACATATTCTAAGTAACAAATACTTAATTTGGAGTTATTTGGACACTAGGGGAACATATTCTAAGTAAAAAATACTTAATTTAGAGTTATTTGGACACTAGGGGAACATATTCTAAGTAATAAATACTTAATTTAGAGTTATTTGGACACTAGGGGAACTGTCAAGAATTGGTGGTGGCGAACCCCGAGATGCCGAGATGGCTGGCTTGATACAGGAAGACATGATTGTTATTGTCCAGAAAATGCAGTAAAAACACAAACCAGGAACCAGGAACCAGGAACCAGGAAACAGGATACCAGGGAAACAGGTGAACTGGAAACAGTGAACAGGAACCAGCAAACAGGTAGTAATACCCCAGCACTGACTGGAGGGGGAGGCAGGTATAAATAGGAGCCTGATTGGCAATTGCCACCAGGTGTGCCAGACTACCAATCAGGGTAGACTAGCAGGAAACTGAACCAAAATAAGAGCGCTGACAGGAATTAAAACTCAGAGGGAAAACTAAAACATACCCAAACTGTCACTGGCAAGCCTGACAGGATCATATTCTAAGTAACAGAGACTTACTTTATAGTTATTTGGTTAGGGTTAAGGTTAGGGTTAGAGGGTTAGGGTTGGGGTTGGTGTTGGGGTTAGGGTTAGTTGTATAATAAGGGTCAGGGTTAGAGGGTTGGGTTAGGGTTAGAAGGTTAGTGTTAGGGTTAGTTGTATTATAAGGGTTAGGGTTAGAGGTTACAGGGTAGGGTTAGGGTTAGAGTTAGAGTTAGAGTTAGGGTTAGAGGATTAGGGTTAGAGGGTTAAGGTTTAGAGTTAGGGTTAGGGTAAATGTATAATAAGGGTCAGGGTTAGATGGTAGGGTTAGAGGGTTAGGGTTAGGATTAGTTGTATAATAAGGGTCAGGGTTAGAGATTAGGGTTAGAGGGTTAGGGTTAGTTGTATAATAAGGGTCAGGGTTAGAGATTAGGGTTAGAGGGTTAGGGTTAGTTGTATAATAAGGGTCAGGGTTAGAGGGTAGGGTTAGGGTTAGAGTGTTAGGGTTAGGGTTAGTTGTATAATAAGGGTTAGGGTTAGAGGATAGGGTCAGGGTTAGGGTTAGGGTTAGGGTTAGAGGGTTAGGGTTAGGTTTAGGGTTGGGGTTAGGGTTAGTTGTATAATAAGTGTCAGGGTTAGAGGGTAGGGTCAGAGTGTTAGGGTTAGGGTTAGTTGTATAATAAGGGTTAGGGTTAAAGGTTGGGGTTAGAGGGTAGGGTCAGGGTTAGGGTTAGATTTGGGGTTAGGGTTAGAGGGTTAGGGTTAGAGGGATAGGGTTAGGTTTAGGGTTGGGGTTAGGGTTGGGGTTAGGGTTACTTGTATATATATATATAGATTGCACAGTACAGTACATATTCCGTACAATTGACCACTAAATGGTAACACCCCAATAAGTTTTTCAACTTTTTTATGTCGGGATCCACTTAAATTGATTCATAATAAGGGTCAGGGTTAGAGGGTTAGGGTTAGTTGCATAATCAGGGTTAGGGTTAGAGGTAAGGGTTAGAGGGTAGGGGTTGGGGTTGGTGTTGGGTTTGGGGTTAGGGTTAGGGTTAGGGTTAGGGTTAGGGTTAGGGTTAGATTTGGGGTTAGGGTTAGGGTTAGAGGGTTAGGGTTAGTTGTATAATAAGGCCATGCCGAATAAGGCATTAATAAGTACTTAATAATGACTAGTTAAGAGCCAATATGTTACTAATTTGCATGTTAATAAGCAACTAATTAATGGTGAATATGTTCCCCATACTAAAGTGTTACCATTTTATTTATTTTTTGCAACTGATCAAGCCACGAAAATGTGGTTTGGTTAGGGTTAGGGTTAGGGTTAGGGTTAGAGGTAGGGCTATTGTTAGAGGGTTAGGGTTAGGTTTAGAGCTAGGTTTAGGGTTAGGGTTAGTTGTATAATAAGGTTCAGGGTTAGATGGTAGGGTTAGGGTTAGAGGGTTAGGGTTAGTTGTATAATAAGGGTCAGGGTTAGAGGGTAGGGTTAGCGGGTTAGGGTTAGTTTTATAATAAGGGTTAGGGTTAGAGGTTAGGGTTAGAGGGTAGGGGTTGGGGTTGGTGTTGGGTTTGGGGTTAGGGTTAGGGTTAGGGTTAGGGTTAGGGTTAGATTTGGGGTTAGGGTTAGGGTTAGAGGGTTAGGGTTAGTTGTATAATAAGGCCATGCCGAATAAGGCATTAATAAGTACTTAATAATGACTAGTTAAGAGCCAATGTGTTACTAATTTGCATGTTATAAGCAATTAATTAATGGTGAATATGTTCCCCATACTAAAGTGTTACCATTTTATTTATTTTTTGCAACTGATCAAGCCACGAAAATGTGGTTTGGTTAGGGTTAGGGTTAGGGTTAGAGGTAGGGCTATTGTTAGAGGGTTAGGGTTAGGTTTAGAGCTAGGTTTAGGGTTAGGGTTAGTTGTATAATAAGGTTCAGGGTTAGATGGTAGGGTTAGGGTTAGAGGGTTAGGGTTAGTTGTATAATAAGGGTCAGGGTTAGAGGGTAGGGTTAGGGTTAGGGGGTTAGGGTTAGGGTTAGTTGTATAATAAGGGTCAGGGTTAGAGGGTAGGGTTAGAGGGTTAGGGTTAGTTGTATAATAAGGGTCAGGGTTAGAGGGTAGGGTTAGGGTTAGAGGGTTAGGGTTAGGGTTAGTTGTATAATAAGGGTCAGGGTTAGAGGGTAGGGTTAGAGGGTTAGGGTTAGTTGTATAATAAGGGTCAGGGTTAGAGGGTAGGGTTAGGGTTAGAGGGTTAGGGTTAGGGTTAGTTGTATAATAAGGGTCAGGGTTAGAGGGTAGGGTTAGAGTTAGGGTTAGTTGTATAATAAGGGTTAGGGTTATAGGTTAGGGTTAGAGAGTAGGGTTAGGGTTAGGGTTTGGTTTGGGGTTAGGGTTAGAGGGTAAGGGTTAGTTGTATAATAAGGCCATGCATTAATAAGTGCTTAATTAAGAGCCAATGTGTTACTAATTTTCATGTTAATAAGCAACTAATTAATGGTGAATATGTTCCCCATACTAAAGTGTTAGCATTTTATTTATTTTTTGCATCTGATCAAGCCACGAAAATGTGACTTTCTTCTTCTTTTTGTAAGTGTGAACGGTGGAAAGATCCCCAGGAGGTGATCTAGTGATCACTTCCTGAGGATCCTTGATGCCCAGGAATATTCATCCATCTTGCTATGGTCTGGATCGTCCGCTGATCCTGAGCCAGTTCTAGGATGGATGCATATATATACAATATCTGTGTATTTTTTCAAATAATATCTATACTGTAAACCTTGAGGTGTTAAAGTCCAAGTGCACTTCTTTCCTCAAGTGTGCATGTGAGTGTGCATGAGTGCATGTATGAAGGGTCTGAGTGGGAATATATTTGCAAAAAAAAATAACATGTAGGTTTGTTGAAATAACATTTACTTAAACGACATCCTCAGCTCAGATCCCACATCAGGGCAAGGAAAAACTCAACCCAATGGGATGACAATGACAAACCTTGGAGGGGACCGGTGCAATGGACGTCGAGTGGATCTAGCATAATATTGTGAGAGTCCAGTCCATAGTGGATCTAACATAATAGTGAGAGTCCAGTCCATAGTGGATCTAACATAATAGTGAGAGTCCAGTCCATAGTGGATCTAACATAATAGTGTGAGAGTCCAGTCCATAGTGGATCTAACATAATAGTGAGAGTCCAGTCCATAGTGGATCTAACATAATAGTGTGAGAGTCCAGTCCATAGTGGATCTAACATAATAGTGAGAGTCCAGTCCATAGTGGATCTAACATAATAGTGAGAGTCCAGTCCATAGTGGGGTCAGCAGGAGATCATCTTGAGTGGAGACAGGTCAGCAGCACAGAGACGTCCCCAACTGATGCACAGATGAGTGGTCCACCCCGGGTCCTGACTTTGGACAGCTAGCGCTTCATCTGTGGTCACTGAATCTCTAGAGCAAAAAAGAAACGGCAGATCAACTGGTCTAAAAAGGGGGGTCTATTTAAAGGCTAGATTATACAAATGAGTTTTAA